>NC_133663.1:138142372-138349572 GCF_037893015.1 Macrotis lagotis | reverse complement strand
AAAAACAATCTCATGTTGAGCTATAAATTTGCAAATGAACATAGTACTGTTGAAAGTCATGTGGAATGTGTACTCTCAGCAGCCAATGACTTCAAATAATAATATCTGCTAAAGACAATTTTGGTATTGCATTAAAATAGCGTCAGGACTATGAGATATATATTGAAAAATGATGAGGAAAATGAATGAAAATTGACCACCATAAAAGTCTCTTTGGTCACTGGCATAATATAATGACTTAATGAATTGCATAACTCATGTTCTTCCAAAAAGACAATTGGACCTACAACCAGAACAGCCTATTCTTTATGTCTGGCTCCTTTTATTCTTGTTTACCCACAACACTGGGACAAGCTACTAAGCATAAGACTTTTTCTAGACAACAGGTGCTCAATCCAACTTTGTTCACAGCTGTGAAAATCATCTTCCTAATATGTCCTTGCTGAACATGCCCCCCACCCACCTGAATCATAAACCTTAAGTGGCTACTCACTGCTGAGAGGTAAAAAAAAAATAAAAGCTCCCTATGGAACTATTTAACAGTCTGCAATCTCACTTTCATCTATTTCCCCTCCCTTATTTTATGATAATTATCTTTGTGTGTTTTGCATTTAAGTTCTGTTAAGACTTCTAGATATAACTTGTTATTCGCAGATTTCTTCCTATCTTCTCTGTTACTATGCATTTGTGAAGAAAAATTCAAGGTAAAATAGTATTATTGAGCTATTAACATGCTTATAAAAATAAAACAGACATTAGCATATGAAAGAATTGTAAGAGAAATATAAACAACTATTAGCTCATATGAACTAGGATGGATAAAGAGGGAAATGTCATGAAAGATTGTATTTGATGGCTATATATATATATATATATATATATATATATATATATAGTTTGTTTCTTTGTTTTGCAAGGCAACGGAGTTAAGTGACTTGCCCATGGCCACACAGCTGGGTAATTAAGTGTCTGAGGTTGGATTTGAACTCAGGTCCTCCTGACTCTAGAGCCAGTGCTCTATTCGCTGCACCATCTAGTTGCCCTTATGTGGACTCTTAATTGCTACTCCAGTCTTAGAGAATGATGTGGGAAAAGTCACAGGGAAATGAAATTCTGGGGCTCAAAAAATGTCAAATAGTTCAACCTAGTTAAAAAATAGAGTATTTGAAGGTGAGTAATATGTGAATTATTTATGGAAAGGAAGTATGGAGATAATTTCAAGGGCCTTGAATGCCAGATCAGAAGTCTATTTTTTTATTTAATGGCAAGGCACTGAAAGTTTCTGAGCTCTGTGAAATACTTAGAACAGAATAAATAACTGAAAAAACAGACAAAGAACTGTCCCTTAAATGTACATTATTATGGAATAATAAGAACTGATGAAAAGTAATATGTTTCATTGAATAATGAGAAAGAAGAAAATAAAGTTTAATATGAGAGTTTTAGAATTAAAATATTCAATTAAATTAGATTACTGCTAAGAGAAAAACTGTTTGTCGATATTTGTTGCAGGTTAACCACACCACCTTGCAGAAAATAGAGAAATCTTGAAAAATTTAATAATGAAATACAGAGTTGAGAGGCTTGTTTCAAAATAATCTTTATGTTTAAACTGTTCTTTATGTAATAAAATTATAATGATAAACCAATGTAGTATATTATTCAAAATTATATTATTCATGTAATTATATATGTATATGCATATATGTTTTTCCATATATATATATATATATATATATAAAATGATATTTGCTCTCACTTTTTTCCTTTTAGGAAATAATATTGTTATTAGAGGCAGTGAGGTGATACAATCAATAGAATGCTGAATCTAGCATCAGAAAGACTCATTTTCCTCCATTTGCTAGCTGCATGATACCAAGCAAATCATTTCACCCTGTTTGCCACAGTTTCCACATCTGTGAAATGAGGTGAGAAGGAAATGGCAAATCACTCTAATTTCTTTGCCAAATAAAACCAAAATGCAGTCTTGAAAAGCCTGACATGAATAAAATGATTGAGCAACAATCCAAGTCTGGAATGAGCGATGAATTCTCTGACATGGGAGATATGTTGATCAATTTTGATGTACTTCCCCTCTCTAGTGAATTTTGAATAATGTTCTTATGTAGAACCCCTCTGTAGCTTGATTTTCAACTCCTGGGAAAAACCACTTCAATAACTTTGCAAAAAAAAAAAGCATCAACACCCCCACCCCCAACAAACTATGAATGGGATCATGAAGCCATAGTCCCAAGTGAAAACAATTAGACATGTATGTTTCTATAAATCTATATCTATCTTTGCCCTTTGTTAATGGAAAATGGAATATTAACTCATCTTTAATTAAGACAATAGGGGACTGACACATGCACAGAGAACCTCTGCTACTGTTTCCTTCATGAGAAAAGTTGAAGAACCTGATTCTGGGACATATAAGATGTCTTGAATCACCTTAGAAAGTTTCTGAAGAATATATAGATAGTTTTGTTTGCTAATCATGTGGGTAGGGGTAGTCTGTTCAGTTGACTCTAGCCAGATACAGAGTCTCATTAATCTTCTCAGCTACTTTGTCTTAGTACATCTCTGTTCTTAGATTAATTCCAATGATAGAGAATACTTTTAGGGGATGAATGAATTTTCTTCAAAAGAAACATGTGGGGGAAAACTTGGTGGCATAATGGGTAGAATACCAGCCCTGGAATCAGGAGGACCTGAGTCCAAATCCAGCCTCAGACATTTAATTATCACCTAGCTTTGTGATCTTGGGCAAGTCACTTAACCACATTGCCTTGCAAAAAGCACAAAACAAAAAGGAAATGTGGTCACATAGAGTCATCTATTCTTTGCCTCCCTCAGAGCTTTTTCTTTTATTTTAAGTGAAGACATTGAAACTGTAAACTTAAAAACTTTAAAAAATCCTGAAAAGTCCATCTGGACATCTAGAAGACTAGTCTATATTATGTTCATATTCAATCTAGCTTCAAGGTCAGGAAAAGCAAGAACTTTAAAGATTTAAGACAGTAATATCTAAGGACTTATCAAGTACATTTTTTACATGAACTTGGGAGACCTAAGCTATGTAGAAAGTGTGCTAACAATGAGTCCATCTTCACAGAAATCAAGCTAAGAGAGAGTGTTACCCAATTTGTTGGAAGGAAACATTCATACTGTTGTTCATTCTAAATCTTCAAAATGAATTGGAAGTAGAACACTAGTTCTGATGGAGAACAGTGGAGGAAACATATGTGGCTTGAGTCTATATCATTAGAGAAGAGATACCTCAAACTTCTCAAGGTACTTCTAGAAAAAACTGTGGTGGGCTTCACTCTGAGACAGACAGGGTAAATGATAGATTTTTACCTCAAGTGTTGGAGACAAACATTCACAGAGGCAGGCCTGGACCACTCTGAAGCATTTCTAGGTACTAACAATTAGTGTCCAGAGGTGTTATGTTAGAGAATGGATTATTGATAAGATGTTTCCAACAGACAAATATGGCTCAGGGTGATGATTTTTAAAAAAATCAGTCTGGAAAAATAACGTGGAAAAACTAGCATAGGAATCAGAAACAGAAAACTGAGTTAGAAGGAAATATGATGTGGGCATTATCATTTGTCAGCTGAATTTACATACTTAGGGGTTTGTGGCCTTCAGGCTATTCTTGTGAAAATTTCAGCCCACTTTTTACTAATCTTAATTGCTTAAGCTACAAGTGGATCCATGGACAACAAGACATTTAAAAGATTAATTCTGCTTAAATTCTGTGTGATATTAAAAATTAAATCTTGATGGATTTCAAATACCAAAGAAATATAAAAATTTTTTCAGCTTAAAAAGTTATTGTAAATGATCTCCAGGGAAGAAGATGCCAGAGGCTCTTTTGGAAGCACATTCCACACTCTTGCCATATTGGCCAATAAAACACTTTTTCTCCTTTCTCATCTGAATCCTCCCTGATGACCACTTCATCTTTCTTTACTAATGAAACATCAAATGTCACATTATCATAGAATTAGACTTTCTATGACTTGGAAGACCTAGATGGCTTTCTCTTTTACATGCAAAAATACCTAACATATTCCAAGGCTGAGAGGATATTTAAGCTCTGGCATTCTGTAAAATACATGGAGAACTGGTCATCTTTGTCTCCTGCCTCTTCAACGTTCATCTAAGACAAGTATTAGTTATGAGTAACAGATATCCAAGATAAGTTAGCTTGAAGGCACACAACAGCTAAGCTTTATGAACAAGACAGAATTAATTAGATCAAAGGAAACTGTGTCACATAAATTTATAGTACCCCCCCCCAGCTTTTCATCTGGGCTTTTTGTATCAAACATAGTGATGTCATCTTGATCCTCTTCAATGGAAAAACAAGAACCAACTGAACCCAAATCCTCTAAATCCAATCTCTTCAGTTATTTTCTAACCCTTTAGCTCTCCTAAGAGAAATTCAATTATCAAAAGTTGCAAGTATTATATCTTCCCTTATAGGATTGTATGCAATTTTATGTTCTGAACTAACATTTGTTTTTTTTGTTTAATTTTTCCCCCTTTTCATTTAACTTTTTATGCATGCCTTGAGTCTTGTATTTGGAAATTGAATTCTCTGTTCAGTTCTGGTATTTTTAGCAGGAAATTTTAGAAGTCGTCTGTTTTGTTGAACAACCAAAATATGCTGAATTTTTCAGGGTAGTAAATTCTTCATTGTAATCCAAGATCCTTTGCCCTCCATTTACCTTTGTGTGGAAAAGCTCCAAGAGCATGCTAGCTTCACGCTGTCATCTTGGTTTCATCCCAGAAACCCCCATCCTTTTAATTCTGAAAAAGCATTTTGCTTCTGATTATTACCTCCCTCAATCTGCCCTCTATTCTATTAACTTCACCTCCTTTTTACTTTTTGAATGTGACTTTCAGATTATCCCAATAATTCTCAAATGATCTCTCCTGGATCTGTTTTCTAGGTCAATTGTTATACCAATGGTACCTTACATTTTCTTCTATTTTTTCCTTTCTTTTGATTATTTATTTTTTTAATATTTTATTTTTCCCATTTATATGTAAAATCAATTTTAGCATTTTCCCCAAATTTTGACATCCAAATCTTCTGTCTCATTGATAAGGCAAGCAATTCAACAGGTTATACATGTTTTGTCATGCCAAACACATTTCCATGTAAATAACATGATTTTAAATAGTGTCATTTGTTCTTCCTATGCTCTCTAGTTTTTTTCTTTAAAATTTTAGTATTTTATTTTTCCTAGTTACATGTAAAAACCACTTATCATTTCCCAGAACTGACAAGTATTAGAACATAATCAGATTCAACAGTTTCTTTAGCCATTCTCCAATGATAGGGAATTCCTCAATTTCCAATTCCCTGCCACCAGGAAGGAGCTGCTATAAATATTTTTATGCATATAGCTCATTCTCTTTCTTGTGTGTTTTTTATCTTTTGGGGGGGGTATACAGATCTAGGTGTAGCATAGTTAGGTCAAAGGGTATGCATGATTTCATAGACCTTTAGAAATAGTTCCAAATTGCTCTACACAATGTTTGAACAATTCACAACTCCATCAACAATGCATTACTATCTCATTTTCTCCATATCTTCAACATATGCCATTTTCTTTTCTTTTCTATAAGACAATCTAACATGTATGAGGTAGTACCTCAGAGTTGTTTTAATTTGCAGTTCTTCAAACAAGAGTAAGCTAGAAATTTTATTCATGTAGATATCAAGAGCTTTGATAATTTCATCCAAAAAATGTTCATATATTTGATCATTTATCAATTGTGAATGGTTCTTAATTTTTATAAATTTGACAAATGAAGCCTTTATCAGACAGTCTTGCTTCAATTTTTTTTCAGTTACCATTGCTCACTTTATTTTCCTTCATGGTATTTCCCTCAAATGTTTTTTATTCTATTCTCTCTAGCCTTTCACCCTATGCCTTCTCAAAAGTATTTTTCTCAGACTACCTCTTCCCCCAATCTGCCCTCTATTCTATTACCCCATAATCCTCATTCTCTTATCCCCTTACCCTTCTTTTCCTGTAGGTTAGATAAATTTCTATGGTCATTTGAATGTGCATGTTATTACCTCTTTAAGCCAATTCTGATGAGAGTAAGGTTTACTCACTTCCCTTAACCACTCCCCACCCCCTTCCACTGGGAGTTTTTTCTTTTCTCTTTTATGTGAGATATAATATATCAAATCCAAAGCAAAGAAAAAAGACATTAGAGAGAAAAAATTATATAATGCACAAAACAATTTTTAAAACTTGAAGATAGTAAACTTTTATCTTCATTTCAACTCCACAGTTCCCTTTCTGGATTTGGATGACATTTTCCATCACAAGTCTTAGAACTGTCTTTGATTATCGTATTGCTGAAATAAACAAGTCTATCATAGTTGATCATCACCCAATGTTTTTAGTGTGCATAATGTTCTTCTACTTCTGCTCATTTTACTCAGCATCAGTTCATGTAAGTCTTTTCAGATTTTTCTGGTCATAACCCTCATGATTTCTTATACAACAAAATTTATTCAGCCATTTCTCAATTGATAGGTAACCCCTCAATTTCCAGTTCTTTGCCACCACAAAAAGAGCTGCTATGAATACTTTTGCATTTATCCTTTCATTGTGATCTCTTTGGTATTGCTGGATCAAAAGATAGGTAAAATTAATACCGCCCTTTGTGCATAATTCCAAATTGCTCTCTAGAAAGGCTATATCAGTTCACAACTCTCCCAAGTGTATTACTTCCTCAGTTTTCCCACATCTCCTTCAACATTATTTTCCTTTTTATTCATATTGGCCAATCTGATAGGTAGCAGGTGGTACCTCAGAATTGTTTTAATTGGTATTTCTCTGATCAATAATTATTTAGAAGGGTAGCTAGGTGGTGCAGTGGGTAGAGCACTGGCCCTGGAATCAGGAGTACCTGAGTTCAAATCAGACCTCAGACACTTAATAATTACCTAGCTGTGTGGCCTTGGGCAAGCCACTTAACCCCATTGCCTTGCAAAAAACCTTAAAAGAAAGAATAATTATATAGAGCAATTCTTATATGACTTTAGATAATTTAATTTCTTCATCTAAGAATTGCCTTTCTATATCCCTTGCCCATTTGTCAATTGGAGAATAACTTGTTTTCTTATAAAGTTGACTCAATTCTCATATATATATATATATATATTAGAAATAAGTCCTTCATCAGATACATTATTTGTAAAAAATGTTCCCAATTTAATATATTCCTTTTAATTTTGGAGGCTTTGGTTTTGCTTGGAAAAAACTTTTTCAAATTATTGTAATCAAAATGATCCATTTTGTCATTTATAATGTTCTCTATCTATTACTTGGTAGTAAACTGCTCCCCTTTCCATATATCTGACAGATAAACTATTCCTTGTTCTCCTAATTGGCTTATGATAACACTTTTTATGTCTAAATCCTGTATCCATTTTGACCTTATTTTGGTATAGGGCAGGAGATGTTAGTTTATGCCTAGTTTCTACAATATTATATTCTAGTTTTCCCAGAGGATTATATCAAAGAGTGAATTCTTATCCCAGAAGATGGCATGTTTGGGTTTATCAAATAACAGCAGATCACAATTGATATCTGTACTGTTTCTTTTGCTCCTAATGTATTCCACTGATCCACCCCTCTATTTCTTAGTCAGTACCAAACAGTTCTGATGACTGATGCTTTATAGTACTTTAGATCTGTTATGGCTAGACTTTCTTCCTTTGTGTATTTTTTTATTAATTCCTTTGATATTCTTTACCTTTTGTTTCTCTATATGAATTTACCCAGTTAATTAAATTCATTTTTATTTGTGTGAAAAGTTGTTTTTCAGTTAGTTTTTGAGTCTGCCTTGGCAGGTAGACTCCTAAATAATTTATGTTGCCTATGATTACTTTAACTGGAATTAAATCAACCTGTATTCCTGGTATAGATCCTATTTGATCATACTATATTATCGTAGTGATTATTTGCTATAATCACATTGCTAATATTTTATTTAATAATTTTACATCTATACCCATTAAGGAAATTGGTCTTTATTTTTCTTTCTCTGTTTTTGACTCTTCCTTATTTAGATATCAACACCATATTGGGTTCATAGAAGGAATTTTTTTTAAGTTTTTTTTTGCAAGGCAATGGGGTTAAGTGGCTTGCCCAAGGCCACACAGCTAGGTAATTATTAAGTGTCTGATCTGATTTGAACTCAGGTACTCCTGAGTCCAGGGCCACATAGAAGGAATTTTGTAGAACTCCTTTACCTATTTTTTTCATATAGGACATATGGGATTGTAACTAATTGTTCCTTCAATGTTTGGTATAATTCACTTGTGAATAAATCTGGACCAGGATTTTTTTAAGGAGCTCATTAATGACTTTTTTCAATTTCTTTTTCTGAGATTTATTTAATTTCTTACTATTTAATTATTTAATTAATTTAATTATTTATTTTCTTCCTATTTAATTTAAATTTTTTTTCTTCCTTTAAGCTGGGCAGTTATATTTTTATAAATATTCATTCATTTCACAATAGATTTTCAATTTATTGGCATATAGCTGGGCAAAATGACTCTATATTAGTACTATAATTTCTTCCTCATTGGTGATGAATTTTTGATAATGGTAATTTGATTTTTCTTTTTTTTTATAAAACTAACCAAAGTTTTATCTATTTTATTGATTTTTTTCATAGAACCAACTCTCAGTTTTATTTATTAGTCCAATATGATTTTTATTTTTGATTTTATTAATTTGTCTTTTGATTGTCAGAATATCTAAATTATATTTACTTGGGATTTTGAATATGTTCTTTATCTAGCTTTGTTAATTGCATGCCCAATTCTTTGATACTCTTTCTATATTTTATTACCATATGCATTTAGAGATATAGTAGTTCCAGGGCAGCTAGGTGGTACAGTGGATAGAGCACCAGCCCTGTAGCAGGAGGACCTGAGTTCAAATCAGACCTCAGACACTTAATAATTACCTAGCTGTGTGGCCTTTGGCAAGCCACTTAACCCCATTTGCCTTGCAATAACCTAAAAAAAGAGATATAATAGTTCTTCTAATAATTGCTTTGACTGTATACCACACAATTTTGGTATGCTTTAATTATTTCTATTATGTGTTGTTTGATCCAAACATTCTTTAAAATTAGGTTATTTAGTTTCAAATTAATTTTAGGTCTTTCCATGGCCCTTTATTGCATGTGATTTTTTTTTTTATCATGATTTGAAAACAATGCATTTACTATCTCTGCCTTTCTGCATTTACTTATGAGGTTTTTATGCCTTAATACATGGTCAATTTTTCTGTAGGTGCTATGTACTACAGAAAAAAAATTATATTCCTTGCCATCCCCATTTAATTTTCTCTAGGGATCTATCATACCTCATTTTTCTAATGCTATATTTAGCTCCTTAACTTCCTTCTTGTTTATTTTATGGTTAGATTTATCTAATTCTGAACGAGGGAAGTTGAGGTACTGCCCTAATATAGTTTTGTTTTCTATGTATTCTGTAAGTCATTTAGCTTCTCCTCTAAGAATTTTTATGGTATACCTCTTAGTGTGTTCAAGTTTAATATTGAAATTACTTAACTGTCTGTGGTAGCTTTTAGGAAGATGTAATGAGCTCTATTTTTGCCATTGTTTTATCTGAGATAAGGATTGCTACCCCTGTCTTTTTCCCTTCAGCTGATGCATAATATATTCTATTCCAACTTTTTACACTTGCTCAGTATGTGTCTTTCTGCTTTAAATGTGTTTCTTGTAAGCAGCATTTTATAGGATTCTTATCTTTAATCCACTCTGCTTTCTGCTTCCATTTTATGAGAGAATTCATCCCATTCACAATTACACTTATAATTACTGAATCTTTATGACACTCCATACTATCTCCTCTCCAGTTTTCCTATTCCCCCCCTTCACCCTATCCCTCATCACCAGTGTTTTGCTTCTGAATACTGCCTCCTTCAATTTGTCCCCCATTCTATGATTCCCCCCTTTTTCTTCCCTCTTTCCCTTTCCCCCCTGATTCCTTCTCTCCCTTCTATTACTTCCTCCTTCCCCTCCCCTTCCTTCCCCACCTAATATTTGAAGGGTAAGATAAATTTCCAAACCCAGTTGAATGTATACATTATTCCCACTTTAAGCCAGATCTGATGAGCTTAGGATTCAAGCAGTTCTCACCCTCCTCCCATCTTTCCCTCCTTTGCATCTCTTGGCATAATTTATCTCTTTCTGTCTCCTCTTTTCTCCAGTCTCATTACAATCCCCTCTTTTTAATGTTTTAATTCTTTAATCATTCCGTAAAAATCAACTTATATCCATTCTTTCTGCTTAAGTATACTCCTTCTAATAGAGTCCCAATTCTCAGAATTTTGAGAATTTTCCTCCCAGGAAGGGATGTAATCACTCTAATCTTATTGAATAGCAGGCCTTTTTCTTTTCCCCTGTTTAATCTTTTCATGTTTTTCTTGAATATCTTGTTTGAAGATCAAATTTTCTATTCCACTCTGGTCTTTTTACGAGGAAAATTTGAAAGTCACCTATTTCGTTAAATACACATTCTTTTCACCTGAAAAAGCCTGCCAAATGTTGCTGGGTAGTTGACTCTTGGTTGTAATCCAAGTTCCCTTCACCTTTGGAATATCATATTACAGGACCTACAATCCTTTAAATATTGATGCACCCATGTCTTGTATCATCCTGACTATGGTTCCTTGGTATTTGAATTGCTTCTTTCTGGCCACTTGCAGGACTTTCTCCTTGTTCTGATAATTCTGAAGTTTGGCTATAATGTTTCTTGGGATTTTCATTTGGGGATGCATTTCAGGAGGTGGTCAGTGGATTCTTTTGTTGATTATTTTGCCCTCTGGTTCCAGAATGTCAGGGCAGTTCTCCTGGATAATTTCCTCAACAGTAGAAATAGGATCTTCTTTTGATCATGGCTTTCAAGTAGTACAGTTATCCTTAAATTATCCCTCCTGGATCTAATTTCCAGGTTAATTGTTTCATTTTTTATATTTACTTTTGCTTAACAGATTCTTTGTTTCTCATGAAATCATTAGTCTGCATTATGCTAATTCTATGTCTCAGGGAGGAATTTTCTTCATTCAACTTTTTCATCTCCTTTTACATTTGGGCAAATTTATTTTTTTAAAAAGTGCTTATTTTTTCTATTGCCCAATTGTATTTTTAAAGGATTTGTTTCCTTCTGTCACTTTTTGTTGCAAGATGTTAGTTTTCACTTGTATTTCTTTTCCTAATTTTTCCATTTGATTTTTTAAAATCCTTTTTAAACTATTTTAACGGGTCTTTCTTTCTCCAGGTGTTTACACTGTGGGAAATGGGCTGGGGATATCCACTGCCCATTTCCCACAGTGTAAACACCTGGAATTATCTCAATGTTGCCCACAGGCAGCCCAGTGACTGGCTATGCAGGCTGGACTGAAAATACCAGAGGTTCTCCCAGAATAGGGAAGTCAGCTGCCTACTCCTTCTTTGGGCTACAAGTGAGCTGTTTGGGCAAGAAGAAAAAAGGCAATCAAGCTGAGAAATTCACCTACCCTGTGGTAGAAACACTTGAGGCTCCCATGCCATGACACCAGAATGCCAGAAGCTAGCAGTTGAGGTCAACTGTCCAGACTAGCAATGCAGGCTGAATGTGGGTTGTGGGCATCCACACTGAGCTTTCCCTGGGCAGCTTTCCCACCATGCAACCAAGTACAACTCCAAATCCTCTGCTTCCACAGCTGAGAATCTCAGGTTAGTTCCCCTTCTTCATCATTCTGTACTTTTTCTGGGTGTCTGTTTTCCACCCTGGGTACCCCAATGCTCCCCCACTACAGACTTCTGGAAGATGTTTCAAACTGATCTTTGATACATTCTTCCACTCCAAAATCTGTTAGGAGGCTTGATTACTGTAGCTTTTGAGGGAAACTCAGGAGCACTTAACAGAAGTTCTGGCTTCTTGAGTTTCTTCAGGAGAAGTATGAGATTTCCTCAGTGGATTTTCTAAGCACATACATTCAAATTTGGGTTTCTCACCAGTTAATAGTGCCCACAGTGAAGAAAAAGTGAAGTGTTCCAGCTCTCAACCAGAATCATGAATTAGTTTTTCTTTTTGGGATACTAGTCCTTTTTAAACTTATCAACTCATACAAAGTTTCTCCCACTTGTAAGTCCTGATCACATGCTGCTGAACAGTCAGTTGTATGTCACCCAAGGTCCTTCATAGAATTCTTAACATCCTTTAGTTAAGAAGAAGGCAAGATTCTTTACCAAATTGGATACTGACAAATCTTATCATTATTTGAATGAAACTCATGAGAAATTATATTGTTATTTGAAGAGTTGTATGAATCAGACCACAGTTTCAAACACTTCTATCAAACACTGATAGAAGAAATAGTAAACTGATTTTCAAAGTGAACTAGAAGGAAGATTTTAGTGGACTTCCAGCTATCTAAGGATGATAGGATGGGAGGATGATTGTTGCTTTGAGCAGTCAGATGTGACTTCCTGCCACATGATCCATCCATTCTGGGGATGTCCCAGTGAATGTGGTGCTGCTATATTGACACTATTCTTCCTACAGAAACTTACATTGCTTTACAGAACTCATATCTAAATCAACAATTCCCTTTCCTAACCAATTTTTCTAACTTTTTTTGTTTTAATTTTTTTCATAGAAGCATACCAAAGCACAATTGTTTTCAAAGGATTAGAGAATAAGCATTTGTATTTGATTTGTAAGGGAAACTTTGAGAATGGATTGGGCAGAAGTTCTTCAGCAAAACATTTGTAGAATTTGAGATTCACTGTATACAATCCAAGTTTTGAGTATTAAAGTTCATTTGGCATATTAGTATGAACTTGGTATTTGTTTTAGTCAGAAAATTTGAAATTTTTCTGGACAATGTAATTCCTGAATTCATTAATAAGAACTCTATTCCTATGGTTAGTACAATAAATTCACCAATATGTAAAGTAAGGGAATATTTGATGAAATGTATTCACATTCTTACATTTAAATTTTCAAAAGAACCTCTGGGTATATAAACCTATTTGTCTATTTTAACCTAGTTATGCTGTCAATTAACATGTGTTGGTTCAGATTATCTGGTAAAGTTTATTAACATAGAGCTGGTGTTTTCCAGCAATATAATTTATAATCTGAGAAGTATTTGGTCTATGTTTTCAGATAAAGTTTGCACCTTCATTTTCCTTTTGCATATCCTAAATATCCTAAAAATCACTATAATTATAAAATCATTTCAAAAAGTCAAGTTTTCAAGTACTCCTAAGAATGAGTTATGAACAAGCCTTGTAGGTAGGAAAGAATAAAGCTAGGAGAGTGAGGGATGGAACTGTGATAGAAATAATGTTTTACTAAACTCTGACTTTTATGGATTTGCTACTGTAACAGTTTTTTTGAACTTGGTTTCACTATTTTTGAAAACAATGTCTATTTGCATTTATTATTGTTTATTTCTAACCAGCCAGTCAGTTGTGAATAAAATATTTGAAGTAATATGTACTGCTTTGTAAATTTAATAAAATAAACTTAATTCACATTTAAAAAAGAATGAAAACTCCTTGAGAATGTTAACTATTGGAGCAGCTAGCTGCCACAGTAATTAGAGCACTAGCCCTGGAGTCAGGAAGACCTGAGTTCAAATCCAACCTCATTCACTTAATAATTACCTAGATGTGTGATCTTGGGCAAATTACTTAATCACATTGCCTTGCTAAAACTAAAAAAAAAAAAAAAAGATTTTAAAGAAGAGACTGTTAACTATTTTCCTGGTTTTTTTATGCACTTAATCAATACCATTGATTAGATGCCTCACCAAGTTTGCCCAGAGAAATACTTTTTTACATGAAATCAAATTATTTGGGGAAAAGATTGGCAATTGGATCTTGTATGAGAAGTGTTGCCCCATGGTTTGGCACAACATAGTCTGTAGTCTAGAGTATTAAAAATACTGGGTCTTTGGCCCAGAGACCTTTCCTGCTCCTTGTTCTTTTGAGCCCTCTGCTTTGAACACTACAAATGCTGTTCCTTCTTTTCATTGATTATATTTACTTTATATTGTATATATAACTTAATTGCCTATAGATGTCTTTATCTCACTTCCCATTAGACATCAAGGGAATACTGACTGTCCTTTGATTTTCCTTGTTTCTCTAGTATTTAGCACAGTACTTAAAGAATAGTAGAAGTTTATTAAATACTATTCTACTGACTGTGGGTAAGTAAAATAATTTTGGGCACTGTTTTCAGAAAGAGTACTTTTTGTTAAACCTTCCTTTACCCAATTAAACTCTTCTAAAGAGTTCCCTCATAGATGCAAAATTTGTTTATATTTCAATTATGTACTTAATCATAAATCATATATATGATACTTTTTTCATTAATTTAAATAAATTCAGTTAGAATTTACCAAGTACCTGCTATGTGTCAGACATTGTTACATATTAATTTTTCAAAGATAAAAATAGTAGCAATCCTTCTCTATAGGGAGTTTATCTTCTATTGGGAGGAAGAAGTATGTATAGTAGTTGACATGATATAAATACAAAGCAATGTCACAGGATAGGCTATGCTTACGATTGAGAGAGATAGGAATAATAATGGTATTTATATTAAAACTACCAATAATATTTATTTTATTAATTGCAAACGATTTGATTTAGATTATCTCTTGTTATTTTTCTTTGAAGTAGGTGTTATGATTATTCCCATTTAACAGATGAGGAAACAGACATATTGAATTAAAGTGACCCTATAAATTGAGTTGAGATTATGAATTTTATTTTCCTGACTCCAGATTTGATACTCTATCCAATATGCCATGTGAGAGGGATCCCAGTAGGAGCTGAAACCTGAACTGAATCTTGATTGGAGCTAGGGATTCGAAGGAAAAAGAGGTGAGGAAAGAAAACATTTTTAAGTATTATGGACAGTGTGTGCAAAGACACAGAGATGGAAGATAAAATGGATTGTTTATGTAAAATTCTCTAAGTCATTTTGGCTTGAATAGTGTACATGAAGAAGAGTTGCATAAAAAGATAATTCTAGTACCTGGTTATGAAGGACTTTAAATGCCAAAAGATGAGTTTATATTTTAACCTAAAAGTACTATATTTGTGTGTGTGTGTGTGTGTGTGTGTGTGTGTGTGTTTTGCACCTATCATTTTTTTAAAGTTTTGAGAAAGCTTTCTTATTTATTTTTATTTCCTATTCAGTATCCACAGCAAAGTTGTGACATTATAGGTGCACTTGAAAAGTGTTTGTTTCACATCCAACAGCAAAATAGAGGCAGAAAAATTAAAGGGATATATGGCATTAGGCTCTTTTCTCTCTTTCATTGGGCTTCTTGCCAAACCTAGGCTATGGACAATAGGGACACAGAAAGTGAGCAAGCAGAGTATTTACTTACTTTTCTTTCACATAATCCCATTAACAATAGATGAATATTTTCCTGCTCATTCAGGGCAGTGTCATCTATATGGCAACTTGAGAGGAATATTGAACTCTGTGTAACACTTTCTTTTAAGTTAGTACTGATATAATTACAGAACTTTTATATATTCTGTGCTTGTATTAGTTTTGGACTTACACAAAATCTGTAACAGAACTTGTATCTAGAGGTAGCCAAAAATGGGGCAGTATAGGCAGCAACCCAGATGAACTCCTCCAACAGAGAGTTGTTAATTTTAAATTATTAAAATTTTAGAGCATCAGATCCCACAAAAGGTCATGTTGAGGTATTATTCAATCTGAAGATGATTTAGGAGGAAGTCAGAAAAGGACTCTGACAATTAGGTGGGAGCCTATATGGAACAGTGTAGGAGAATCAATGGTATGTGTATAAATATAGATAATATATATATACATATATATATATATATATATATATAGTATATGTATATGTATGTGTATATGTATTTGTCCAGTATTGATATTACTTTATTGTATATGATACTTTTCTTTACCAAAATAGCTTCCTTCTTTATTTTCTTTAAATTGGGTCTATTTTTTCTTTTTACTTTATATGAGAACATGATCTTCACCCCTCCTTTTTTTTAATGTTATCTGAATTATGATAGATTCTGCTGTATTTTGAGCCAATTCTCAAGGATCAAGCCTTGCCTTGTCACCATTTCATCTCCCCATCATTTTAAAAGCTATTCTTTCTCTGACTCTTTTCATGGGAGATAATTATTTATAGTCTTCCTCACCCTTTCTCCTTTAATCCATATTTTATTCTCACCCCTTTATTTGATTTTTTCTAATTATCCCATCATAGTCATCTCATACCTGTGCTTTCTGCCTGTGTAAATTCCCAAGGGCCCTAACCATGATAAACTTAAGTTATCATGATCATCTTTCTACATAGGAATATAAAAAAAATTAACCTCATTGAATCTCTTGTGATTACTCTTTTACATTTACATTTTTATGATTGTCTTGATTCTTGAATTTGAAACTCATATTTTCATTTAGATGTGGTCTTTTTTATCAGGAATGTTTGAAAATCTCTAGTTTCATTAAATATCTAATTTTTCCTTTGAAAAATTGTATTAATTGTTGCCGACTAGGTTATTTTTGGCTGTAATCTTAGTTTTTTTCTTTGCTTTCTAGAATATCATATTCTAAACCCAAAGATACTTTAATGAAGAAACTGCTAAATACTCTGTGATCCTGATTGTAACTTCATGATATTTGAAGTTTTTAATGAGATACATGTGACCATATATAAATAAATAAATACACACACACAAACACACACACACACACACACACACAAAACACATAGACACAACTAACACATCCTAGTTATTTCACATTGAGAGAAAGAAGAGGAGTTATATAGTTAAGACTATATGTATGTGTGTGCATATATATATATATATGTATGTATTCATATATATTTCACAGGAATAATAGAAACTTTTTCAAAAACTTTGTTGAATTCTAGAAAAACTGTATCCACATTTGTTTGACTTCCTAGAATTTTCTGCTGCTCATTTCTTCCCTTCCCAAACTATTTTGTTTTATTTGCATTGTTTACACATTGATATTTGTGGGATGTTTATGTGTGGGATGTGTATTGCGTGTGTGTGGGGGGGTCTTCTCTCAAAGAATATGATCTCCTTAAGAGCAAGAACTGTTTCATGCTGGTCTTTATATTCTCAATATCTTTTTGGAACAGAATAGGTATTGACTTAATGAATGTTGAAAATGTATGTAATTTTAAATGTATTTATTTAAATTTATGTATATACAAATATATTTTTTAAACACAATAAAATGTTATACTTTCAGGGGATGTTGAAGGTGTGTAAGGATATTTTCCCTGACACTAAATGACCCTATTCAACTTTTTTAAAATGCTTGGTTCTTGTCTATATTATTATCTTCTTTTTCTCAATGTAAAATTTTCATCAACTATTAGTTTATCAAATTTCCAACCCACCTACCTTTACTGCCTTTATGCTTGCTGCTTGTTGACCATTTTTGAAATATAAATGTATATATTTATTGTGAGATCTGGATAAAGTAAAGACCACATATGGCAAGAAGTCTTCAGTGGAGCACTCCTGGGATCTCTATTTAGCCCTGTTCTGTTTAACAACTTTCTCAGTGACTTAGATAAAGGAACAGATGGCTTCCTCATCACATTTGCAGATGACAACAAAGCTGGGAAGGAACAACTAACATACTAGATGACAAAGTTAGGATCCTAAAAGCTTTTGACAAGCTATAGGACTAGGCTGAATCTACTAAGATGCAATCAAATTGGGATACATATGAAGTTTCACACGTTTGACTATAAAAGACTATAAAAGATCTTCACAAATATAAAATGGGGGAGGCATGAATAAACAGCAGTTGTTCTGAATCCTCTGGGGGGAGTTGGTGGAGTATAAAATTAATATGAATCATCAAAATGATGTGGCAACCCAAATTGCTAAAGAGTTGATGGGCTTCATTAAGAGGGCTAATGCTTCCAAGAATAGCAAAGTGATAGATTTACTCATTCTGACTTTGTGAGATTGTATATGAGGAGTTATATTCCACTCTGGACTGGATCTGTTCTCAGTTCTTCATTTTCAAAGAGGACCAAAATGACATTACTATGAGGGTCAAGTTACAATGTTTTTGACTGTGACAGATCAAAATATTATGAGCTCAAAAGTCTCTAACATACTCTAGGCAGAAAATAGTCCATATGGACATTTGAAGAGGAGACTAAATTTGTGCATCTCACCTTTCTTTTAAGTTACTGCAACTCTGCTTTGCTCATAGAGCACAGTGCCTTCTTTGATGCCAACATTCCATGCTGAGCAGTCCTTTACCAGTCTCTCCCATGTGTCACAATTGATTTCAAATTTCTTCAGAGAGACCTTGAGAGTTTCCTGGTATCACTTCTGACTTTGCGATGAGTGTTTACTTTGTAAGAGGTCTCTCTACAATAGTCTTTTGGCTTTTCCTTTAGGCATTACTATTTAAAAAAGAAATGGATATATGCAAAGGTGATGTGATAATCGCCCTGATAATCTGGGTCATAATCCGAGGTCCAGTTAAACTGCTGCACCCCTATATTGGCATATATGTTCATTGAAGACCAAAAGAATGTGCCTGCATTGTTTTTGTAGACCTGGCTCAGGGCCATGTTAATAAAAAAAAAAAAAAGCTTGTTTGATCTTTTGTTGTTGTTGTCTTCCAGAGGACAAAATTAGTAGCAATGTATGAAGATGCAAACAGTATAATTTCAATTTTATGCAAAGAAATATTCTAATAACTAAACTATCAAAAATAACTGAACTGACTTCAAACTGGGCTTCCTCCTTGCTTGATATCATTTAATAAAGGTTGGATAATCATTTCTAAAACAATGTTTTTCAGGGAACCCTTTTTACTTTCTCAGGTACAGGTTGGACAAAATGGTCTCTGATACTTAGAGGCGTAAATTTTCTGGAAAGTTATTTAACCCCTTTAAAGATTTTAAGGTTTAGGTTACTCCTGATAGAACCCCATCTTCTTAGTGTCAATATTTCGTTTGTATGATATGCCTTAAACTGTTATGTGTGGGGGGGCAGGTTTGGTGTGTTGCATGTATGTTTGAGAGAGAGAGAGAGAGAGAGAACAACCTTTAGTATTCTGGTGACTTTTCTTAAAATATTATTTTTAAATACATAAAATAAATAGTACTAAAAAGGAAAACAACTATATTGAAATAGTTATCTATTATTATCTGTTTAACTATTTATCAAATATATAAATTCACAAACCTTGAGTTAACAATCTTTGTTTGGTGGGGCAACAAATTGTTGCAGTGGATAGAGCACCCCCTGTGGTGTCAGGAGGAACTCAGTTCAAATTTGGCTACAGACACTTAATATTTACCAAGCTGTGTGACCTTAGGCAAGACACTTAACCCCATTGCCTTTCAAAAAAAAAAAAAAGAATCTCTGTTTGTATAAAATGTAATATGGTATAATGAATAGAGTGGGTCAATAAGATCTGATTTTAAATTCTTCCATTACAACATAGTGACTCTGATTTTGAGTAGATCATTTAATCTCTCAATGTTTCCTCCAAATAATACTTTAAGATGATAAATTGTGATCCTTCTAGACACTTATTGGTTGGTGGAATATTTAATCAGGAATTCCATAAACCAATGAAATCATAGGTCTGTTTTGTTATTTCAATTTTAATTTATGGAGTAAAACAAACATTCCATAACACCAAACTGAAAAGATTGTATATGAAACTATAAATATACTATGTTCAATTTGGTTTTTCCCTCAAATATGCAACAAAATTATGATGTGAATTTATTTTTTTCTCTCCCCTTCCACATTCTAGATATGAATACCATTAGACACAAATAGATGTGTGTTTGCATGTGTAAAATTATACTATATATAATATATATTTCTATTTATCAGTTCTTCTTTGAATTCATTATTTGATAACAATTGTTGGAAAAACTGGAAAGCATTATGGCAGAAGCTGGGCATACAACAATATCTTGAAGTAATTTTTAGATAAAATCAAAATGGACATATGACCTATATAGACAGATTATCCAAGAAAATTACACCAAGGAATAAAGTAATTATTAGACTTATGAATAGGCAAACAATTTATGAATAAACAAGAGATAGAGAACAAAGGTGTAAAATAGCTCATTTGATTACATTAGATTAAAAAGTTCTTTTTTAACAAGTAAAGCCAAATGTGACCAAGATAAGAAGCAAAGCAGAAAATTGGGAGAAAATTTTATAGATAGTTTATCATATATCATTTTTAAAATAAACAAATACATTTATCAAATTTGTAAGGATTTGAATTATTCCCAGTTTATAAATGATCAAAGGATATAAACAGGAAATTTTCCTCAGAAAAGAAATCAAAACAATTTATAGTCATATGAAAAAATACTCTAAAAACACTACTGGTGAAAGAAGTGAAAATTAAAGCAACCTTGAGATAGTCATTTTATACCTATTAGACTGACAAAAATGATAGACGTGGAAGGTGACAATTGTTAAAGGGCATATTGAAAACTTAGTTCTGATTTTTTAAGACATTTTATCACATGGTATGGCAATTTAAGTGACAAGAGGTTCACAATTTAAGTATGCCTTTAACCTGTAACCATACCATGTCTAGCAGTGTAACATGTACATAGAGAAGAAATCTGACTAAGGGTATAAATGAAGGGCAAACAGGTACAGAAGTTGTATATCTAAAAACATGTAAGAAGACATAACTACTAAGTATACATGTAATCAGGACACACAGAGGACCAGGTCTAGTCATGCTTCCAGTACCACTTAGATGCGGATGTCTTCTGGTGAAATTGTCATACTGCTCTCTACTCTTCTTTGAAAATCATCATGTCTTTATTCACCAGTGTTTCACATTTTCTGCTAACATATCATTTTTGAAATTGTGATGTCTCTATCATCTGTTGTTATTTCATAGATTATGTGTATTCCATTATCTATTACTCTTCAAAATCTTAATATCAGTTAGCATAAAGCAAAATCTCAATTATAGAAAGAACATCAGATAAATGAAATTGTATTGATTTTCTGCATTTGGGGGAGTAATGAAACTAATAAGACTCTTCTAGTCAAGGGAGAGTTAAACTCTTATTGCATAACCCCCCTAACCCTCCATGAACAAAAGTTATCACCAATCTGGTAGCCAACAAATGCCAAATAGAATGCTTCAAGTTAAGACTGATTCTTTTTAAATTATTTTAGACTCAGGTTTCCTGGCCTGGTTAAATAATTCCTTATTGTCATTCTGCATCCTCCCTAAACATTTTGGAAATTTCTTTAGCACAAAACCTCGGTAATTCTAGGGGAAATCTGGGGCAAAAAATTTCCATGGCTCTTCCTTGATTATTGTGGAAAAAAAATCTATGAGGAAGAATAAATGATTAGTTGAAGGAATCAGAGAGGTTAAGTTATACTTTTGTTCCACATAACTTGTTCCACATTTTATTTTGTGTAAAGGTCCTTTTAACTTTTGTTAACTCTAGTGATTTTTGAACATATTTTGATTTCTTATAAAATTTATAAACATGGGGGCAGCTAGGTGTCGTAGTGGATAAAGCACTGACCCTGGAGTCAGGAGTACCTGGGTTCAAATCAGGTCTCAGACACTTAATAATTACCTAGCTGTGTGGCCTTGGGCAAGCCACTTAACCTTGCAAAAACCTAAAAAAAAATTTATGAATACATATAATGTATATGGTATTATATTTGTGTATAAATATTTATTTATACACACAATCATACCCATATTTGTATTTATATATGTGTGTATGTGGATCTGTGTGTGTGTACCCTAATAAATGTATATGTCCATTAACATATATTCATGGCAAGCTACCACAATTATGCTGCTCCATCTTTTCCCCTAAAGATTCTAGGAACATCTTTTGGAGTTTCTTGCATGCATTTTATGTACTTTTATTAGCTATCCTATTGGTTCTGTTCCCCTGCTCTTAGTCACCACTTATTAGCATTTCAGTTCATTTTAGTAGTTAACATCAATTAGCTTTTACAAAGGGATATTTGCTTACAGGATAGAGCACAAATGCAAATATAACTTCCCCAATATTTCAGAGGCATAGTTTCCTCTATGTCACTCCAATCTCTGAGGACAGTGGCTGACTCAGCATAGTTTCCACCTACCTTTGGTCCCATTCAGTCAGTTTCTAAATAAGGCATGAAAACTGGATGAATCTTGATCTTGATCATTGCTGGCTTGGGTCCTGAAGTTATCACCATCCTCCTTGATGTTGGTCTGTCTACAAAACTCACATGTTGAAACTATACTGGTTTGGAGGTTCCCAGAAGTTTACTAATCCTCCTGACCTTTTGAAACACAGAGAATATCCATCAGCTTCCCTAAAAATAGAAAAAAAAAAATCAAAGGCAGGAGCCAGTAATCAAGGTCTGTTTCATGGGGTCATTTGTTGACCTGGGTGGGAGTGGGAGCAGGGGTAGGGGGAGAGGGAGATATCCAAGAGCTTTTCCCTTACAGGATTGTCTCTACCTGGAAGCCATCAGTGAACAAGTCAAAACTAGGTGATAATAGTCGAAGAGAATGCAGTCAAAGAAGAAATGGTCCAGGCTTTGGTCATTAATGCCCCTTTATAAGGCAGCATCTGTTCCATCTATGCAGCCTATCAAATAAGGGTTTTCCTAATCACATGGTTAACAGACTGAAATCAGTAACATGAAGTCTATGTATAATCAAATCTTTCTTAAGCACTTCTTTTCACCTAGAGAGACAGAGTCATTCTGTATGTGTCATTCCCTATAACGCAAAAGATTCCTTTGCTACTGAAGTCCTTGATTATGAGATATAGTAATGACTCATCTATCCATCATCTATCCTTTGATAATGTCTCCTATCTGTGACTTGTGAAGAAAGAAAGATATGAAACTAAAGAGTGAGTTGATAAGACTGCCAAGGAATCAAAATAAATACTACAAATTTTATTCACTTTGCTTAATAAATTTCCTTTGATTATTATTCAAAATTCATTTACTATTATTTTCTTCTGCACCAGAAAAGAGAGCTTACTATTGCAGTTGTAACAGACTTAAAATCTTATTTCTTGAGTCACAAATTGAGAAGAGGGAGAAGTGTTCCTATAGTTAGATCCAATGACATCACAAAGATACTAAGTATGAATGGGGGAAAAAGGAGCAAAAGAAATTAAATAGAAAAAATAGATGTATAGAGAATATAAAATTAAAATAGAAATCTTTAGACTACTCTCATTTGAAGAGGTGCTGAAGGCATATCTACATTATAACATGGTATAATGAGCTTATAGAGTTATGTTCTTGAGTTGCTAAATGTATTTCAGTATATCATACTTTAGAAAAGGAGAGTAGCATGTAGTGGATTTAGGAAAATTACAGTTCAGTTTGGGGAGAAAAATGGCTTAAGGTTTTAGCTATCCAGAATACTCAGTTATTCAGAATGATTTGTTCTCTGAGTGTTCTGGATAGCCAAGGAATACAATGACAGAATTTCATTAAGAACAACAAAAGAACTAATTGTTCCATCATCATGTGCCAATAAAGGGGGAGAAAGTGTTTATAAATGTCAATCTATTTGACATATTTGAAGAAATAAACCTACTAAAAAATCATACCCAAATACCTATAATGTTATTCTACTTGTTTTGTTATTGATTTTCTTAGAATGTTTGCTAACTTTCATTTTTCACAGTTCTGAGCACTACTGATTTTTACATGACTTATTTTTTGGTATAAATTATACTGTCTTAATAATGTTAAAAAATATGATTTAATACCTTTATTTCCCAAGAATATTTTATTCACAGAAACAATGCCATTATTTAGATATACACTGAAATATATGTTCTAATTTTGGGCAAATATGGAGCTAAATATTTTTTATGCTCATTAAATATTTAACAGAACTTTTAAGGTTAGTGGAAGTTTAGAACTTAGCTTGAAAACTTTTCTAACAGGTAGGGAAATTGAGTTTTTACAGTACAAATATCAGGATCATGAATACCACTACCACAACACTTTCTAAATTTTGGAAATCAAATCTAATCATGAGAAATTCTGGAATATTAAATTGGACATGTTGTGTCTTGTTTTGGTCTTCTTAACCATCCTCCACCTTTTTAGTCAGTATATTAGTACAGCAGCTAGTTGACACAGTGGTTAGAGCACTGACTTTGGAGTAAGGTGGACAGGAGTTCAAATTCAGGCTCGTATATTTGACACCAGCTGTGTACCCTTGGGCAAGGCACTTAACCCTGAGTACCTCCTATCCAGGGCCATCTTCAGTTGCCCAGATTTATATCTGGCCACTGGATCTAGATGGCTTGGAGGAGAAATGAGAATCATGACTTAGCAGAGACATCCCACCCATTCAAATCCAATTCAAATGAAAATCATGACATCACCTTCACTAAAGTCATGGTCTTCTTTGAGAATAAAGGAGAGAACAACACCTCCCCCCCAAAAAAACCCCAACAAAATAGCAAGAAAGCTTTAGCAAAACATAAGATTACCAAGGGGAACTTGTAATTCACCTAAAAACTATCCCAACAATCAAAGAATATAACTTTAAAAATTGTATCAAATATGAGCTAATATTAACATTCTGCTAATGTGTCAAATCTGGAGAAACTATCTAGGAGTTGCTTGTTAAAATTTTAATCATATAACATATAAATTCCAGACACAACCCAGACCTCTACAGCAGAACATCAATGGTAATGATAACTTTGGGATGATTATCTTGAAGAGAAGACATTGAGATCATTTGGGTTTGTTAATGACCTAATCCCAAGGTAGCTCGGATAGAAGTTGCTCTCTTTCTCAAGGAAAAAATGCTCTAAAAATGAGACTTCGAAATTCTTCCTCCCCTCCCCTCCTTCCTTTAGCATTCTTCAATTTTTATCAGTGGTCCATTTCTATCCAGTGGTCCCAGCTGTAATCCATGATTAATTGAATAATATTCTCTTCCTTTCACTCTCCTCAGCCTCTTCTCCATGTCACCTCCCTTCTACATCTTAATTTCATTACCCAAGCTATGCTATCTGCTGCTATATCCCTCCCCATTTTTTTCTGTTTGTCATTGCACCTTATTAAAGTGTGACTGTTGTCTCATTTTCCACTGCTAATTGTGATCTTTCTTGACTAGCCCTAGGTGTGCCTGTCACTATTTCAAAATTTCAGAAATTAATTATTATTCATGTATAACTGTATGCTTGGAGCTTAAGGGATCTCAGTGGTCATATAGCTTACTCCCCACATCCCCTCATTTTACAGACTAAGACTGAGAAAGAGATTTCTCAAACCTATGGAATCTCAGACCTAGGTGATGCAGTGACTTAATTCTCCCCTCAATGTGTACTTTTAAAGCACATATATGCATATTATATACATACATATGTGTGTGCATGTATTATTGACATCATCTAAAAGCAAACATATGTTTGTTTTTTCACTTTAATAACAAATATTAATCTTTCCATTTTATTAATGATCAACTGATGGTGCTGACATCCCAGAGGGGGAAGATTTCCTTATTTTGTGGGGGCTTTTAGCATAATTGATAAAGTACGAAGATCCTGAATTGTGAGGAGGCACTGATGACGGGAAATTGAGGGCATCTTCAGAGAAAGATCCCAAAGATCAGGGTTCTTTAAGTGAAAAACTCATATCTTTAATCCACAGGCCTGCAAAGTCCACATATATTACAGACCACAAACAGTTCACAGATTTAATTTATCTGGAGAGACAGTAGGTTACTTGGGGACATGCTGAACAACAAAGGTGGAGACAAGAATGCCTGAGGGAAAGAGAGAGAGAGAGAGAGAAAGAAAAGGATAATAGTCAAAGAAATGACTGGGCTTAGAGCCCAGTGAATGCAGCCTGGAGCTGGGTCCATATTGTAGTGAAAATATGGGAAAGAAGTAATATCATCAAGGGAGAGAGAGAGAGAGAGAGAGAGAGAGAGAGAGAGAGAGAGAGAGAGAATGAACTTAGATCAATATAGGTATAAGGCCGGGGAAGGAACTTTGAGGAAAGAAGGAAATGGCAGGGAGTGCAGGAGAGTAAGATAAGAAAAAGTTAGTTCACCATATTGGTCAAGGTGTATAGGTTGGAGCATGAGGTTCTAGCTTAGAGAGAGGAAAAACAAAAGCAGGAGCATGCCAGGAATGCAGAGGAAAAAAAAGAGGTCCAGAGGATCTTTGCTTTCCAGAGTGGTTGGGATGAGGGTGGTACTCGGGGAGTGACTTAGTATGTAGTTCCAGGTATTTTCCATTGTGTATGCCACAGGGCAGTCCCCAAGGAGTAGCTAAGACAGTATTCCTTACACATGGGTGGCATTCTATGTACTAGTCTTTCTTGTCCCCAAAAGGCATGATTTTTAAGTTCAGTGTAGCAAAAGATGACACCATTTCCCTGTGCACTAGTCCTAATGGAATTTCTGATAGCAAACCCCCTCCTCCCATTCCCCCAGCAAATATGATATGATGCACATCCTGAGTTGATGTACAGAAGCATCTTTATCAGATTCTGCCTACTGATTTGGGAATTGCATAAATATCATTTTTTAAGACCTCATTGTGGGGTCCAGTTTTTCTAGTTGGGCCCCAGGGGCCCATGGGTAGTCTACAAACTTGGAGAAGTAAACAAACATGTTAACCTAATTACATTTTTTTCTTTCTTGAGATGGAAATCTGGAGGCTAATTCATATTATTCTAATTCTTTTTTCCCTTATTATGATAAAATCTGGAAGTTAACTTACACAGGTTAGTTTAATTCCTCAAGGACAAACTCAAGGAAGTGGTCCATATAAACATATCAAATCCTGAAATAATTCAGTCTTGAATAGAGGAATAAAGAATCATTAAATGAGATAACAGGGTAGCAAACCTGCCACTCTAGGGGTTATCTGATGATCAGAATTCCATGAAAAATGGCTTTTCCTACCAAAAGTCCCACAAAAAGGTTTTTTTACACTTTTAGGAGTAGAGGGGGAAGTAGTAGTAGGGAGTAACAAGGCTTTGTCATGAGACTGCAGTCACTCTTGTTAATGCAAACAAGGAAAAATCACTTCATTCTGACTGTTCTGCCTTCCATGCCTTGAATCCCAATAGAAGGGGCAAGGACTTCAGAAACTGAGATCCAACTTAAGCTTCATCCGCTGGCTACTTGAGTTTGATTCTGCCTATGAAGAATCATTATTTAGACTCTGGAAAGCAAAGGTGGAAATAAAACAAAAAGTTATTTAAAAGATTACAAGCCACAGGAAAAGCTAGGGAGAGAGAGATAGAGACATAAAAGAACAGCCAAGAAGCATTGGCTGGGCCAAGGTTGGTAGAGAAGACTGTGGCCCATAGCTGAAGTCCAAATCAGGTTTTTATGTCTTGCCTGTCATCCAGAGGGCAAAAGGTGCTGGACTAGGAATTAGGTAGAGGAGATCAGGACACAAATTTTACATTATACAATGAATCAATGGTACATCAAGAAGGTGTATCTCCACCCAATTTGAGCAGCCTTTGAGATTACAAATTGTTTCTGTTACAATCATAATTCTCTACTTCTAGTCAATTTACATCCCAAGAGTAAGGTCTTAGTCAATTTACATCTCCACCCAATTTTCTTTGTTACATTCACAATTCTCTTCATCATTCCCCTGCATCAAAGCTGTTCCCTTAAAAAATCTCAGGGTGGTTGGGAATTAGGGTATGGTTCTGCTCAATTTAATCAGCAATAAATATCTTTTTACTAGTTTGGGCATCCCCAATTTCACCTGTATCCCCAGTCCCTCTGATTGCTTCTTCTTGTTGCATTTCTGTTAAATAAAGTTCTTGCTGACTCCCTTGTGGTTCTTTCTATGTTTTCTGGTAACTATGCTTTAGAATCCCAAAGTTCTCTCAAACTTCTGGCAAGACACTGATCTCCAAGAGGACCAAAAAAGTGTCCTACTTCCTGTATTTACCTATATTTACTCTTCCTTTCTCTGGAGAGTAACAAGTAGGAGAGGAATATGGGGGTGTTTGGGTTCCACAAGAATGTGAAGATAAAATTGTTAATTTATATTACAAAAGATTGGGATCTGCTTTGTATTGTGGCCTAGGGCAGATACTTGAGGGTAGACAAAAGATTTAGCCTCAATTTGATTAAAACTGAGATTAAATCAGTCTGCCCCACCTAGTTCTAAATTAACTTGGGTCTTCTTTCCTCTCCTTTACACAAGCTCAAGTAGGTAACTGTTCTTACTCTTTAGTATAATGAGCAGGTCAGGGAAAACCTTTGGGGGAATGTATGAATTAGATTTGTGACCCCAGTCATTGACTGGCCCAAAGGGGCTGGAACAAAGCCTTTTAAAGTGCATATATCACTTAACAGTTCCAGATTTCTGGGCCTCTCTTCCCTTGAGAGAGATGTGCCATTTATTAAAATGTCTTAATAAAAAAAAACACATTTTAATCACTCTAGACTAAGTATTCATGAACCATTTATAACTATGGTGTTTCAATGACACAACAACAAAACAATATTGTGCTTAGTAACTCACCTTAGGAGACTCATATTTAGGTCTGCTCCAAGGTATCTGCAAATACTTACTCCCTGAATTTTTTCTTAACTCATAAAATAATGTGAAAGGGTTCTAAAGTCTCATATTTGTTATGTAGATTGGAGAAAACCAGAATCAGAGTACATGTCTTTCCATGTATGGAAGCTATTGGGAAAACCCTTCAATATAGGATAGTTTTGACCATAAGGAAGAGCAAAAGCCAAATTAAGCTAAAAGAACATTTATTGATATTTTGCAAAATCATGTCCTCCAACTATCCCAAGTGAAAAAGTCTGACCCTGAGAAGGGGAGGAGGCTGACCTTCTTCTTTGATGAACAGTTACTCTTGATTTAAATGCCCCTATCTTGCCACCTCCAGCTTGTTCAACCAATGAAGGGGTTAACCTTCAACATAGGATGAAGCTGGGGCAAGATATGGAAAAGGCAAAGAGAAATCAGGAAGACTAAGAGAAGGCTGGAGAAGAAGGAGGAAAGAAGTAGGGGAGGGAGACATTTTAGTAAAAGGACAAGTCTAAAGACCCTACCTAAAGGAATACCTGGAATGCCTATTAATGGAATTATAAAGGGATCCTTTGCAAATGCTAATTGACTTAATTACCAGGAGGGGCATTGTTGTCTTGAGTGAACCTTGTTCATTATTCTGTTTAATTTCCAATCACTTATTACAGAAATATAGGTTTAAAACTTATAAGTTTTATATAAACCTCTAGACTTTTGAAAAAATCTGTTTTTAAGAAACTCTTTGTTGTTTACAATTAATTAATCAAACCAGATCTGAACTTGGGGGTGGCTATTTTTTTTAAGTTCTTTATTTATTTATTTATTTGCTTTTTTTTTGGTTTTTGCAAGGCAGTGGTGTTAAGAGCCTTGCCCAAGGTCACATAGTCAAGTAATTATTAAGTATTTGAAACTGGATTTGAACTCAGGTCCTCCTGACTCCAGGGCTTGTGCTCTATTCACTTTGCCACCTAGTTGCCCCTGGGTGGTTATTTTTCATAAGTTCTTTTAGGAGTTCCTCAAATATGACAAGCTCAGATGAGTAAAAACTTACTTAAGTTCCCCTGTTTTTCAACCCATGACAATGAATTACCTGATACAGACCAAAAGTAGTCATTTCAGAGCCTGGGATTATTTTGTAGATATCCCAAATTCTCTCTTCCCAAGATTCCCCAACTCTTTTTTTGATGTACTTTTGCTGGTTATGCAAAACAAGTTACTTGTGATACTGAGATGCCCCAAACCCTTCTCATCTAGTCATTTTCTCTGCCTTAGTATCCTATATAAAACCTTGTTCTCACAACCCTTCTCCATTACCCCAGCATTTGCTCTGTGAGCTGCAACTCACTTGCCCTGAATAAAAACTTAATTTTTATTGCAAGAACTGCTTTCATTTAAAATTCATGTAGACAAATATAATTTACAAATAAGGCTCTTGTTTCTAGTTCACTTCATTGTGTTCTTTGACTGGAAAAATGTACTATAAATCAATCTCTGCCTGCCCCATTTTTCTCTGTTTTCTTTTCATCTTCTCAGATTCATGCCTTTGTATGTGCTTCTATCTGCATAGGATCTAACAATAAATTAAAGGTTAAAAAAACATTAGGATTGCAACTGACCTTGCTTGATCCTGATGCTGTGAATCGCCAGACAGTGACTGAAACTAGTTGAAAAAAGAAGAGGAGGGGAAAAAAGCCACAATTCTTCTCTATAGACTTTTCAATATTATGTAATATGAATTTCTTAATAGACACTCCAGGCCATAAGACTTCCTCCCAGTTGAAATGTGTTTAACTCAACCTCTCTGTCCCTCTTGCACTGTACTGCTGAGTGATAACCAGATTTGCAATTCGCTTCTCCTGATAAAAGACAGTAGGGTTTTTTTTCCTATTTTTGAGTCTACTTTACTTCAGGTTGACATATCTTGTATTAAGAAGTGGGATTCAAAAACTCTTGTTCAGTCAGTGGCTGCTTTCAACTCCAGATATTCTGTACTAGTGGGGATCCCTTGTGTTCCAGTCTGAATTCGTCTCAGTGGTGGTCTGGGTAAATTCCTGAGCTCATCTCTTTTCTATTAAGTTCTTGGCTCTTTAATCAAGAGTTTGTTAAAAGACTCATGGGCAATTTGGGGGCCACTTTGCAAGTCCCTCCAAAGGGATGGATGCCAAATGCATGTTTTTAAATTACAGGTCATATACTTTCAAATACTTGTGTCATTGGCAGAATTTAACCAAATCTAACCTCAGAAATTGCTGGCCATAGTGTTTTCTTATAGGGGAGGCTAGGTGGTACAGTGGATAGAGAACCAGCCCTGGAGTCAGGAGTCTCTGAGTTCAAATCTGGCCTCAGACACTTAATAATTACCTAGCTGTGTGGCCTTGGGTAAACCACTTAACCCCATTTGCCTTGCAAAAACCTAAAAAAATTGCTGGCCATAGTAGAGTTCCTATGAGCCCTATAAAATTAAATTTTATAATCTACTTTTGATTGTGCTGCCCCAAGATTAGGGATCCTGAGTGGGATATCTTTTATCAATGGCTCATTGAAACAATGAAACCACAATATAAATCTGAACTCTCTTCTGTAGAGAATATCAAATAATTGAACTTAGGAAAAAAGAGAGGCCAAGAATAAGGTCATTGTCCCTTAAATCGATATCTCTAAATTAAGTAAAAATTATGAGCAAAGTCAGATTAAGTTTTGACACAGATATGTAGAAAAACTTAAAGAGGACCTGAAATATAGTTTTGAAACCCCAACTCTCCAAAATATCCTACTTACACTCTTATCAGTTTGTCTGAGGACCCTTTACTCCATTTTTTCCTTCAAAGTCAAGAAAACAGAAGACAACAGGTATCATCCCACATCTATTAGATTAGCCCAGATGAGAAAAAGGGAAGATGATCATTGTTGGAGAGGTTTTGGGAGGGTTGGGACATTGATGCATAGCTGGTGGAGCTGTGAATGGATCCAACTTTTCTGTAGAGTAATAATATGGACTGCCCAAAGAGCAATAAAATTGTTCATTTACCCAGCAATTCCAATTCTAAGGCTATATCCAGAAGAAATTGTAAAAAATGGGAAAAGTCCTACATGTTCCAAAATATTCATAGCAGCTCATTTTGCAGTGGTAAAGAACTGGAAATTGAGGGGATGCCCATCAATTGGGGAATGGCTAAAAAAGTTATAGTATATGAATACTATGGAATATTATTGTTCTTTAAGAAACCATATATGGTTGGATTGTAGTGAAGCTTAGAATGGTTTGCGTGATCTGATGCTGAGTGAACAAGAGCCAAGAAAACAATGTACACATCAACAACATTATGAGATGAACAACCTTGATGGAAGCACCTCCTCTTGACAGTCCAGAGATCTAGGAGAACTGTATTAGATTGGTAATGGTCTATATTTTCCCCAAACCAGAGGAAGAGAAACAAAAAATAAACAAAGCACATGGTAAAAAAAAAAAAACACCCCTAAGGAAACTGATGAACACTTCCTAAAAATAATCTCTTATGTATCTCTTTCCCTTAATCCTTTATAAATATGTTTAACTATATGTATATATATATATATACATATATATGTGTATATATATATATATATATATATATATATATGTAAAATTCTAACCTGACTTCCCTACAGAGGGGAGGGGAGTGGGAAGGGAGGGTGGTGGGAAATTTTGTAACTTGGAAATATGCATGTGCAAATGAATGAAAATTTAAAAAAAATTTAAAAAAGGAAACAGAAGACACCAAAGAATTACAGGTATCTTTTTTTAAACCTCATCCCCTCGAGCACATAGATCACACAATAAATGAGAAATTGGAACCTGACACACTTCTCTGGGAAGCATGCAAAATTAGAAAAGTATTATTATAAACAATTCCTAAGTCTGTGGTTTGAGGGAAAAAAAATCCACCTAAAATCTAGGAGAATTGGGGTTTCCTTTATTTTTCTTTTTTTGTCATTTTTAATAGTAGATTCTTTTCTACTCTTCAAGGTATTTCTTGCTTCTCTTCTCATAGTCTGGACCTTTTCATCACCTTTGATTCCCTCTGTGTGGCAAGTTTGAATGAAATTCTTGTGGACTTTATTAAAAAAGGTAAATTAGATTGTAAATTAACTCCTGTCTCTGACCTGGTTTATTTAGCTTATAAACCCCAACGAACACAAGAAGAAGAAAAGCAAAAAAGAAACTGAGGAAGAAATAAGAAAAAAAAAAGCTATTATCATTGCAGTGGGAGCAAAAGACCTCTACTTTCTCCCCTGTCCTTAGACCTTCCTTATCTGGGTACCAATCTCTAAACCCACAGGGTGCCAAGGTATGCTTCTGTTATAAGAACCTAGATTATGGGAAGGTAGACTATTGTAAACTATAGTGTATCCAGGAATCTCCCTACTCCTCCTTAGAGAAACTACCATCAAAAATCATTAAAACTGTATTTTAGAGGGAGCTTTTCTCCACATCTCCATTAGAGATCACCACATATTGTAATGCCTCTTATCCTATTGAGATCTCCACAGACACCATGATATTTGTCCTAAATGCTATTGTTTTTTCCAGTACCCTCCCTCAAAATTCTCTAAAGAGTTTAGTAGAGGGTATCAATAATCATGTGTGGTCAATCTGTTTCAAATAGAAGATGGTACCTATTTTAAGAAAGCATTTATACCTATTTATCCACAAACTCCTTACTTTGCAAATTGTTAGAAGCTAGATCAAGGATAATGGATGATCCATTGTAAAGGTGAAAATACAGAAAGTTGTGTAGGTCATGGATGCTTATCTTTGGCTAAAAATGTTCAGTGTGTCCCAAAAATAGGTACTATACCACCAAAGTTTTTGGTGTATGCTTCATTCCTTTTCTTGAGAAGATATCCTGCATTAATTAGGAAGTTCTAGTCCCTTTTTTCTCTTCTTTTCATGTTCTCAGTGGATCATATGTGAGAAGTCTTTGTTAAAGGGAATTTAAGAGGGGCTTCAACTGAATAGCACCTTGGATGTAAAAGAGAAATCTGTTGTTGGGAGATTCATGGTATTTTATTTCAGAATTCATACCCAGGGTGCATGATGCTGTAGTTTGTAGTTAAGCTATGCAGGAAGACCAAAAAAAAAAAATCACCATTAGCATCAATATGGGAATTTTACTAACTGGTAGTCCTTATGCTCATTGGAAAAAGATAGACCTGGTATTTTAATGAAGGTCTTGAATGAAGCAATCCAATACTACTTGGCAGGGTGTCCCAGTATAGATAATGTGGCATTGATGGGCATGTTCATTCAGTTTAATGATATGCTGGAACACCAGAAGTAGAGAGAAGCAAGATAATGAGAACAAACAGGGTGAGTTGTAACTATATAGAAACAGAAAAAGCAGTAAGCCTGTGCTGGGGGTGGCCAGCTGGCAATGTCAGGCTTGTCAGCCTTGGCAATACAACACACATCACTTCCTTTCCTTTAGATGCAATGCTAGGTCAGGCCAGAAGACAGGGTAATAACAGTGCCACAGAAAAGAGTTCATAACCCACATATTCCATACATAACTGAACAAGATTTCTTTCTAGAATTAACCCTAACATGTGACTAAAGCCGAGATGGGAAGAGTAGAAACTATGTTATTAGACATTAAACAGAAATGTCAGTCATTCAGGATGTAATTGTTTTAGGTTTACCTCAAGTGTATTGTGAGAAAGGTGACCCATGTTTATCTATACACAAGGGATACATGCCACATTATCTGCTCTGATGAGAATTCATCATATAATACATATATATCTATATATCTCTATCTATCTATCTATCTATCTATCTATCTATCTATCTATCTATATGATGTATGCATGTATATATCAACTCAGATCGCCAAAGGTTTTTCTAGGAAAGCTAAAGTAAACTCTCCCAAATAGTAATGGTAAACAAGAAAGTCTCTAAAGTAGGCATATTGAGAAGACTTTGAATAAGGAGCAGGAAGGAAGTGACTCTTGTTAATAGAACTACCAAGGAAGACTTTATGCTACTCCACCAGACTGAAGAATAAAGAATAAAAAACAGGGGGTTGTCTAGATTGCTTTCTAGTATTTCTAAACTGGTCCCCATACTGGAGCTGTAGAACACCTTGTGATACCAGAAAAGAACATGGAAGCCAGTTTTTATCTCATAAAAAATTAATGTAGTGAATAGGAAGACTGTGTTTGTCTTTTCCTGGAAGGCTTTATTCACTTAGTTAAATAGGAAGCTACCCAGGGTTTTAGAAATAGAGTACACCAAAAACCTGAGCATTGATGAATAATGTCATAAGGTTTTGATAAAATATGAGTAAACCAGGCTTTATTTGTAATTTGAGGACCTTTTCTTAGATCCATCTGAAAGAATTCTAAGACATCTTTTCTTAAGACAGGAAGGATGTTGATAAGCTCTATTCCAATCAAGTGCTTTTCCTTCATCTAGCATTATTTTGACAATTTACAGTCCCTTGTTGAGTTGATTTGGGAATTAATCTGATATTATGATAGACTTATGGCCGGAATTGCCAACATTTCTTTTAGAAGTAGTTGAAGACAACTAAAGACATGCAATGTGTTTTTGACTGTTTCTGAGTTGAACATTTTTTTAACTATTCCAGTATAATTTTTCTTCTTGCTTTCTTTTCAAAGAATTTTTTTAAAATTATATGATAATGGTATTTTTATTTTCTTTCCCTCCTTTTTATTTTTCTCTACCTCTTTCAAGGTACTCAGTAGTTTGTCTTCATCAAGTGTATTATCAGAAGAAATTCTTGGATTTCTTTCCCTTCTTTTACACTACCTGCCAGACCAGCATTTCCTTCAGTTGAATAGTGTAATACATTTATAGATCCTACTAAAGACCATTCCTCTAATTACAATCCCAGAATGCCACTTTTCTTTCAATAAAAGTAATAAAAAAATATCCAGAAACTGCATCTAAAACTGCTGATAGCTCACCAATAAGTCAGAGAAAAATTCAATATCAGTTTTATTCTCCATGGAAAATGGGTGAGAAAAAAGAAAATGGTGAACTGAAGCATCATACATTCCTCCATTTTTAAAGGCCACAATCCAAGATAATTCATTCTCTTGCTATCTCTACAACTGTTTTAATGATGTGTATAACTTTTACCAAATCCTGATTTATGTTATCTGTGTGTGGGGGGAGGGGGTTTGTGTATATGTGAATGTGAAGGTGGAAATTATGTTGAACACTTAGTCTATCTTAAATGGAGTTTAGAAATCCTAAAATTCAGATGATGAAGACTCCTCAGTATAAAATCAAAAAAAAAAAATATATATATATATATATATATTTATAATATGATACACTCATTTGAGCCCTGTAGACTGTGTACTTGCCTTCTTAAAGACTCATCACAAAAGTTCTTATTCTCAGCAGATAAAAGCAGATTAAAGACAACATTAAGCAATTTCTTTAAAAAAAAAATCAATGAGCTCACTGTCATTAACAAAAGTCAAACACTGTCTTGGCTTCTCTGACTCCTGACTATTTGAGATTGACTGGAAATAAGCAAACTTTGCAGAATGAATAGTTGTCCAGGATTGCAAGTTGTGCAGAGATAATCAATGCTCATTCAGAATACATTATCAATTTGAAACAATTAGTCAATATATGTGGACTTAAAGATCAGGTAACACTTAGGGACATTGAAGACAGACTAAAATGATATTTACAAAAAAATAGCGTCAGACTGCTACAATGGAACTAATATCGCATTGTATAACTCATTAAAGTACTGTACAAAATTTTCAGGTTTTACAAGTAGTTTTTGTCAAATAGTGAGTTATTTAGTAAAAGTGTGAAATTTTTCACTAATGAACACCAGAATATTATGGTCATTTACTATTGTATATAATATACCTAATCTATTCCACTGGTTGTGTATTCTATTCTTAGTGAGTTCTGAATTCCTTTTATGTGTCCTACTTTTTAATATACTTGAAATCTGGTACTGCTATGCTACCTTCCTTCACATTTAAAAAAATGATTTCCTTGATATTCGTAACCTTTTATTCTTCCAGATGAACTTTGTTTTGCATGGTACAGAATAAATTAATTAAATAAAAGTATAATTTTCATTATATTAACTTGACCTACCCACAAACAATCCATATTTCTCAGTTGTTTAAATCTGATTTTTGTGTATGTGTGAAAAGTGTTTTATAATGGGGTTCATATTCTTCCTGGGTTTATATTGTCAGGTAGATTCCCAATTATTTTATGCTGTCTACAGTTATTTAAAATGGAATTTCTCTTTCTATCTAGGTGGTACAACGTGTAGTAGAGCACTGATCTTGGAGTCAGGAGGACAGGAGGAGAAAATGAGGCTGGTGACTTTGCACAGCACTCCTTCACTCAAATCCATTTCACATATTTGTCAGGGCAGCACCTCCCTGATGATTTCCTTCTTTAAAAATAAAGGACAAACATTATTATTATTACTAGACATTGTTAGTAATATATGGAAATGGTAATGATTTATGTGGTTTTCTTTTATGTCTTATATATTGGCTGTTTATTATTTCAAGTAGTTTTTAGCTGATTATCTAGGATTCTCTAATTACATCATCACCTCATCTGCAAAGAGTGATAATTTTATTTATGCTTGTCTAATTCTTTCAAATTATTTTTATTTTATTTCTGTTCCTAGTATTTTTAATACAATATTGAACACTAGTGGTGATAATGTGCATCCTTGTTTCACCCCTGGGAAGGTTACCATAGATATAATACTTCTTGATGGCTTTAAATGGATTCTCCATACCAATTTTTAAAAGGTCCCATTGATTCCTCTGTTTTTAATGGGAATTAATGCCATGTCTTCTCAAAAGCTTATTTCTGCATCTCTTGAGATAACCATTGATTTCTGTTGATTTTGTTATTGATATGGTCAATTATTCTAATTGTTTTCCTAACACTGAACCAGCTTTGCATTTCTGATAAAAATCACATCTTGTCATAGTATTTGATAATTGTAATAGATAGCTGCAATCTCCTTAGCATTTGATTTAAAATTTTTGCAACTATATCTATTAGGGAAATTGGTCTCTACTTTTCTTTCTGCAATTATTTTTCAAGCATTTTTGTGTTATAAAAGGAATTTGATAGGATTCAAATAGTTTATATAATATTGGAATTACTTGTTCTTTAACTGAAAGAATTCACTTGAAAATCCATCTGGTCCTTGAAGTATTTTTGTAGGGAACTTATTAATTACTTGTTCAATTTATTTTTCTAAAATTGGGTTATATTTAAGTATTCCATAATTCCTCTTCCATTAATGGGAAAATATATATTTTTATAAATATCAATCCATATTGCTTTGATTGTGAGACTTATTAGCAAACAATTAAACACAATATCTCCTAGTAATTGTTTTAATTTCCTCTTCATTAGTGGTATAATTTTGATACTGATTATTTAGTTTTCTTCTTGTTTAAAAAATCAGACTATCCAAGGGTTTGTCTACTTTATCATTTTCAGTAACCCTGTTTGGCCTTGTTTTATTTATTCAATGATTTTCTTTGCATTTTTGTTATTCTCTCCTTTGATTTTCATGATAACCAATGTGTTGTTTATTTCAAGATTTAAAACTTTTTACTGCTTGCCCAACTCACTAATTTACTCTTTATTTTATTTATGTAATCATTTCAAGATAAAAGTTTTCTTCTAAGTACTGCTTTAGGTGGATCACATACATTTTGGTATGATTTCTCATTATTTTCATTAAGGAAATTAATGTTTCTATAATTTGTTCTTTGACACAATAATTCTTTAGGATTAGCTTATTTAGGTCCTAATCACTTTTAATTTATATATCCATGGCCCTTTACTGAATGCAATTTTAACTCATTGTCATCTGAAAATATTTGTTTTATTGCATTTGGTTTTGTGATTTTTGTACCCTATTTCATGGTCAGTGTTTTTGTGAAAGTGCCATGTATATGTGAGAAAAAAAGATATATTTCTTTGTATTCTGATTCAGTTTTCTTCAGAGATCTATGATAGCTAACTTTGATAAAATTCCATTTAACTTCTCAGTTTCTTTTTTGTGTATTTTTGCTTTAGATTTATTCTGTTTTAGAAGGGGAAATTTAGGTTACTGAATAGTAAAGTTACAGACTATTTCCTCTTATCATTCATTAAACTATTTTTTTAAGAATCTGGATGCTAGGGGCAGCTAGGTGGCATGGGGCAGCTAGATGATGCATTGGATAGAGCACCAGCCCTGGAGTCAGGAGTACCTGAGTTCAAATCCAACCTCAGATACTTAATAATTACCTAGCTATGTGGCCTTGGGAAAGCCACTTAACCCCACTCCCTTGCAAAAAACCTAAAAAAAAAAAAGAATTTGGATGCTATTTGGATGCTATGCCACTTGGTGCACAAAGGTACAAAAATTTCTATAATGCATTCACAAAAGGTAATTTTCCTGCTTATCTCTTAATTCGATTTTTCTTTTGTATTGAGATCATGACAGTTTTGCTCTTTTGCTTTTTTGATATCAGCTGAAGCATAATTGATTCTGTTCCAACCCCTTACCTTTCTTCTGTGTATATGGTCTTCCTTTCAAATGTGTTTTTTTGTAAACAACATATTGTCAGACTATGGTTTTGAATGGGCTCTTTCAAACTGCTTTTATTTTATGAGTAAATCCCATTTACATTCACAGTTATGTTAGCTAACTTTGTATTTCCCTCTCTCTTATTATCCCTGTTTATTCTTCTCTCTTTCTTTCCTTCTACTGTATTCCTAATCAAAAGTCCATTTTCATTAGATTCCTCTCCTTATCAGATCTCCCTTCTATCATTTCCCTTCTTATCCCTCTCCCTTCCTAATTTGATATGATTTCTATATCCAACTGATTGCATTTATTAGCTCCTTATTAAACACATTTCCATTGTATTGAATATTCAAACTTTACCTGCCTCTCTACCTGCTCCCCCCTTCTTCTCCTCCTGTGGAGGTCCTAGGACAAGTTCAGATTTTTCTTTGAAGCTTTGCAAGTAATAGCTTTGATATTGTTTTATTTTTCTTAGTTTGTGTCTTCACCTTTCATGTCACCATAGTCATTTTTTTTTAGTTTTTTGCAAGGCAAACAGGGTTAAGTGGCTTGCCCAAGGCTATGCAGCTAGGTAATTATTAAGTGCCTGGGACCATATTTGAACTCAGGTACTCCTGACTCCAGGGCCAGTGCTTTATCCACTACGCCACCTAGCCACCCCTACATAGTTATTTTCTATGATCAGATTCTTTTGCTATTGTTACTGCTCACCCATTTACCAGTCTATTTTTTTTTACAATTTAAAAAAAATTCATTTTTTTAATTTACACATTACTAAAATATTCTTGTTTAAGAGTAAACATAATACCCCCTCTTCCACAAAAATATGAAGCCTTATGAGAAATAAAGTAAAAGGAAGAGTAAAAAATGTGTTTCAGTCTGTGTCCTGATACATCAGTTCTGTCTCGGGTGAATCACTTTCTTTATCCTAAGTCCATCATAGAAGTTACATAATTTTCCACAGTTGCTGTTGCTGATTATAATGCCCCCTATCCATACCTTCCCACTATGTTTTATTATTTTTTCCTCTCTCCTTTCACTCGGTCTCTCTTCAAAAATGTGCTGTGGGACAGCCAAGTGGCACAGCAGACAGAGCACTGGCCTTGGAGCCAGTAGGCCCCAACACTACATCCCACCCCAGAGACCCAGCTTCCATCCAGCCCTGTGGCCCAGACAGACCACCTAATACCAATACCTTGCAAAAAGGAAAAAGGAAAATATGGGGATGGTTAGGTGGCGCAGTGAATAGAGCACTGGCCCTGTACTCAGGAATACCTGAGTTCAAATCCAGCCTCAGACAGTTAATTATTACCTAGCTGTGTGGCCTTGGGCAAGCCAGTTAACCCCATTTTCCTTGCAAAAAAAGCCTAAAAAAATGTGTTATATATGACTATCCTCTCCTATGATCTATCCTCTCCTCTATGACCCATATCCCCCCCCCCCATTCCTTCCTCTCATTTTTCCTCTAGATATCTATACCCTTTTGAGTGTGTATGTGGTTTTCCTCTCTGAGCCATTTACAATGAAAATGAAGGTTCCCTCATTGCCCCTTGCCTTCTCCCCCTTCCATACCATTGCAAAAGCTACAGGAAATAGCTTTTATATGAAGTATCTTATTCTATTCTACCTCTCTTTCTCCCAGTGCATTTCCCTTTCAGCTACTGCTCCATTTTTATAATATATTATATCTTCAAATTCAGCTTTCTCCTGTATCTCATCTATACAAGCTCCTTCTACCTGCACTATTAAATGGAAAGGTTCATACAGGTATTATCAGCATCATCTTTCCATGCAGGAATACACTCAGTTCATCATCTTTAAGTCCTTCATAATTTACCCTTCTCATTCACCCTCTCTATGCTTTACCTGTACTTGAAGGTCAAACTTACTGTTCAATTCTGCTCATTTCAACAGGAACATTTGAAATTTACCTGTTTCATTGAAAGTCCATCTTTTACCCTGGAAGAGAATGTTCATGTTTTCTGGGTAGTTGATTCTTGGTTGCATTCCAAGTTCTTTTGCCTTCTGAAATATTATATTCCTAGGCTTACGAGCCCTTAATGTAGCTGCTGCTAAGTCCTGGGTGATCCTGACTGCAACTACATGATATTTGGATTGTATACTTCTGGCTGCTTGTAATATTTTCTCTTTGAATTGGGAAATAGCTATAATAACCCTGTTTTTTTTTTTTCTTTTGGATCTCTTTCAGAGGGAGATCAATGGATTCTCTCAATTTCTATTTTACCCTCTACTTCTAGAATATCAGGGCAATTTTCCTGTAGAAATTCTTTAGAAATGAGGTCAAATCTCTTTTGCTCATCATGACATTCAGGTAGCCAAAATTTTTTTAAATTATTTTCCAGTACCTGGTTTCCAAAGCAGTTCCAAATAGTTCACATATTCTTCTAATTTTTCAGGTTTTTTTTTTTGGTGTTGAATTATTGTATCTTGATTGCTCACAAAGTAATCAGTTTCCTTTAACTCCATTCTATATCTGAAGGATTTATTTTCCTCAGAGAGCTTTCTTATGTCCATTTCCATCTGACCAATCCTACTTTTTAAAGCATTCTTCTCCAAAGTAACTTTTTGAATTGCTTTATTCATTTGATCTAAACTGGTTTTTAGCATGTTATTTTCTTCAGCAATTTTTTTTTTTTTGGATCTCCTTGACTAAGCTATGAATTAGTCTTCATGGTTTTCCTGCATCTCTCTCATTTCTTTTCCCAATTTTTCCTTCTGTCTCCCTTACTTGATTTTCAAAATCTTTTTTGAGCTCTGTCATAGCCTGAACCCAACTTCTACATTTCTTGGAGTACTGTACTTTCTCATCTTCAGTTTGAATATTTTGGTCCTCCATGGGACCAATGTAATTGCCTATGGTCAGGTTCCTTTTTTTCTATTTACTCATTTTCCCAGTCTGTTTCTGATTTTGGGGTGTTTCCTGAGCTTTTAAGTATTATTGGTAACCCCCCCCCCCCAACAAGGACCTGAGTGTGAGAGGCTTTGACTGCTCTTCTGGTCTGTGAATGATCAAAAACTCACCCCTTTCCCATGGGACTATGAGGAGGGTCTTTGCTCTATGGGGAGCCTAGACTGTTACTAGGGTCTTAATGTGATCAAAGGCCCAGAGTCCTGTTCAGGGACAGAGGACAGACCTTGGCAATCTCTCTCCACTACCTTACCTTCAGTGGGCTGAGCACTTGGGGCCCATCTGCCTGGAGGATCCTGCTAGGCGGCTCCATAGGCCTGCTTCCATTTCCTGGGATCTGGGATGCAGCAGGTGTGTTGAGGGCCTGGGTTTCATGCTTACTCTGGTAGAGGTCTACCTGCAGATCTTCTAAGTTGTGCTTGGTGCTCCCTGGGGTGCAGGTTAGAAAACTGCTTCTGCTTCTGGAAGCCGGCACTCCCAGGTGCCCTGTAGCTTTTGCCAGGAACCTAAAGTTCCTTTGCTATTGCCTAGTGCAGTGTCACCCCTCCAACCTGGTGGAACATAGTTTTCCCACTATTTTCCAGGTTACCTTGTGCTGGAGAGTTGCCTCACTGGATGTTTCTGTGGGTTCTCTCTCTCGAAAATTTACTTCAAGTCATAATTTTTTTATTTTATTAGAAACAAGGGAGGATGGGATTTCAGGGAAGCCTGGAGGGATTTGCATGAACTGATGCTGAGTGAGATGAGCAGAACCAGAAAAACACTGTACACACTAACAGCAACATGGAAGTGATGATCAACCTTGAAGGAGTCACTCATTCCATCAGTGCAACAATCGGGAACAATTTCGGGCTGTCTGCAAAGGAGAGTGCCATCTGTATCCAGATAAGGAGCTGTGGAGTTTGAACAAAGTTCAAGGACTATTCCCTTTAATTTAGAAAAAAATATATATCTTATTGTCTGATCTTGTTACCTCTTAGACTTCTCTTCTCTTCTTTAAGGATATGATTTCTCTCTCATCACACCCAATTTGGATCAAGGTACAACATGGAAACAAAGTAAAGACTGACAGATTGCCTTCCGTGGGGGGGGGGGGCAAGATTGGGGGGGGGGAAATTGCAAAACTCATATAATATCTTTTAATAAAAATAAATTTTTAAAAAGTCATAATTTTTAGGTTTTAGAAATTTTTTGGAAAGCACCTAAGAGAGGTTCTTCTCCAACCACCATCTTGGTTCTGCCCCCAGCCCTAGTTTAGTTTTTGAAATAACTTTTTGTTTAGGCTGGATTTTGCTTCTGTGGTAGAGGGGACGTTGTTTGTGCTTCAAATCTTTCCTGCTACTCTTTTCAGAAATCAGTCCAAAGATTTGTAGATTTTTAGTTCTTACAAGGAAAAATAATGTGAGATGTGGAAATGTTTTCTTGCCCTATTCTTTGGTCTGTGGGAAACTATGAGTACTTAGATACTTTTTCTAGGACCCTGTGAATACTAGTAAACTTGTGTTTCTCTTGACTCTGGGACTGCAGCTAGGAACTGCATATGGAAAATGTGATAAAGTTCATTATCTAGCACTAACAAGGGGTTTCATATAATCTCTTTCTGATCATTTCTTTCAAAGCACCTTACCATCTAGGTTTAAGATCTCCCAAAACTGTAGTTTCAACTACCATTGAAATAAACATTTCCCACTGATCTCCTAAGTTGTCCTGGCCTGGAAAATTGTTTCACGGCAACCTTTTGTTGGTTCTGATGCTCTAAAATTTGATTTGGAGCATTGATTTTTAAAGTAGTTTGGAGGGTAATTTGAGAGAGCTCAGTTGAGTTCCTCCCTTTACTCCATTGTCTTGGCCCTGCCTAAATCCTATCCAATTTTAAGTCTATTTCACGTGTTCCAAGGCTCATGTAACAGTAAAGGAAAACTAGGAAATATGTATCCTTCTTAATAGTTCTTACTCTCCTTTCTACGCATTCATTCACTGGTCACTGATTATGCTTCAGTGATCATATCTGCCAGTTCCTTTAGAATATGGTTTACCAGGGCTATAGTGGTTAGATACTCTGATACCATGTCCTTTCTTATTTTAGCTGTTAATTCCTTATCCTCTGTCTTTTTTTCAGTCCCCAAATCATTAAAATAAAACTATAAAAAGTTTATAAATTGCAATTATTATATCATTTGATCTTCATAATACTGGGAAGTAGATAGTAAAATACAGATGAGGATATTAGGCAAAAATGCTTAAGGGTCACACAACTAGCATAAATTTGGGGTTCTATTTGAATTCAGGTCTTTTTGTGTTCAGCAGAATGCAACATTATCTATCTGCCTCAAAGAGACAGAAGGACTTTGTATTGTTTGCCCATATGTTTTCTACCCAGTAGTCATAACTATGCTATTAGATGTTGTTCACAGGAATCTATGGCAATGTACAGTCATGCCTCATAATATTTCAATATCTTTACTATACTGTTTACTAGAGAAAAATTGAGTATATATCAATCAACTCAAGTATAGTACAGTTTATCTCAATTTAATGAGTTCTTACTGTCATTTCCTAGGATCAATATCATTAAGAACATGTAATTCAGATAATCTCATGAAGAACTAGGAAGTTATGAACAAACGGTTTGAAAACACTTCTTCTGATTTTTGACTTCAGTGTTTTTACCACTATACTATGATTCCTTTTCCATTTGACCTCATTCTTCTTCCTCATTTAGAGGGAAAGGAGTCTATAGAAATTATTTTTTTCCTTCTAAATAGATAGTCTATTATATAGATACTTATTTTTATAATAATAACATTCTACATGATGATTTGCTACAACTGTATATTGTATGAAATTAAGCCTAACCTTGAGCTTGTAAATAATTTGTGTAATGTTAAGAACTTGTTAAAGATTTATAGCAATATTAAAAAGTACAGAAAATCATACTTCCATTGAAAAATAATTTCCTGTATTGCAATCAGGAGATTTGAAATTGAGAACTGGTACCAGGACTTTGTATAGTATATTACAGTTTTTTTTTAAAGATTAATGACTTGATCCAAAAGAAGCATGGTAGTTTGAAAAAGATTAACCTGAACCCTCCATTCCATGGTTATCTCTGACACAAAGTGATACACTAGCTAGGAAGAAAATGGTCATCAGTATTCAATGAAGTGATTAGCAAATCTCAAGGTTTACCTTCTAGGAAATTATGGAACACAAATAATATGTCTTTAGCAGGCTCTTATCCCTGGCATAAAACCATATAATTTTAGACCTGGAACAGAATTTTGAATCATCCAGGTCAATTTCCAAACTTTCTGTCAAGAAGACAGAGACACATAAAAGTGAGAGACTTATCTAAAGTTACATAGGAAGTTTATGTTAGAATTAAAATTCCTTACTCTTGAGCCTCTCTATTTATCCAGAAATGTTTCCAAAGCTCCTTGCTCTCTCATTTAAATGGATGACTCAGTGTAGTTTCATCATCATAAAATCAGTGGTCATAATAAATGTCATTTTATTTCTCTTTTATGTCTAAATCTGTGACTTGATGTTCATTGTATTGCATAAAATATTAATTATTTAGGCTTTAAGAAGCTGCTTATCAAAAAGATCTATATTTATTATGAGATACTTAGACACTAAAATAAATTTCAGGATGCTATAAACCATTATCTGTCTGTCTATATCTATCTATCTATACATCTATCTATCTACCTACCTATCTATCTAGTTACATAGTTATATGAGCAAGATGACATGAAAAAAAAGAAAGAAACTTTTGAGCAGTCTTAAACAGTAACTTTTTATCACATATATGATTCCCTGTTCTACCGGCTCTTAATCAATATCGGCATCATTAATGCCTTTTCATCAAATTTGTCAAATTGAATTCATAGGTAGAGACATTCACAAAACTAACTGTGCATCTGCTTTGGATGCCATTTATATGTTTTACCCCAGTGTATAGATTATGAAGAAATAGCTGTCTCCAACCCATATCCACAAATTATTTGTATTTTTGACACTGGTAGTAAGCACTCTGTTTCTTCTTTGCACATATTAAAGTAGAAATTTTGTAATTCTGTAGTGGAACCAAAACTGTAGAATTAAACTAGGTAATGCAAAGCAATTCATATCATTTAAGGGAACTGTCCCTTGCACTCACACTAATAGAAGTGACACATTTTTTTTTTAGACAATAGGACTGTGTTAATCATCACATCCTGGAAAGCCTGTTCATGCACATAAAAAAGTTGGCAGGAGATTCCCCACTGGCACGTCTGCTACACTGGAATGAAATGGCTGGAGGAGGTTAGTACGTATCATTTACTTAATGATCTCTGAAAGAATGGATTGGGTTTCAGCAAATAAAGATGCAAATTCAAGGCTGAAAAGGCAATACAGATTTGATCGCATCATAAAAATTAAAATTCAGCCATTTCAAAGGACCAAAAGGCCACATGGAAGAATATACATTCAGAGAATTTTTTGAATAAATTTCTACTATTCTTTCACAATGCTAAATTATCTGATCATTTAAGCTAATTCAGTTTGTAGTGCAACCAGTCACCATGATGTTTGGCTTACCTGCCAAATAATCATTTTAAATGGAGTTTTGACTGTAGTGACTGAAATGATTAGATGCTTTTTCTCCCTGCAGACACAGTGGTAGAGTGAATGAATACCAATCATTGACATTTTGATACATCAATGCCTCAGTGATTTAATTGATGTGGGTGTTCCCTTATGTTTTACTGATCACAACTCAGTCATACCTCCTCTGGGTGCATAGCATATTCAGCAGCTTACAAGCATAATGATTGGATTGACCAATGAGCCCAGTCCTTATGAATATACACAATATACTCTAATTATAAACTAATGTGAGCTTTCATTGGTATTTTTTCTTATCTCATGAAGAAAGGAACCTTTTTAATTAGAAACTGAGCTAAAATTGGGCATGCATCAAGAGTTTAAAGGTTTTGACTTTGCTACTCAGGAAGAGCTGTGTGCAAATAAAATAATTTTGTCTCTTAAAGAGGATAAAATATAATTCTAGACTGGTTTATTCCACCAACACTAGAAGATCATTAAGTAACTTGCAATCAAAATCTCAAACATGAGAAAGATAGATTCAAATAATTTTCCATATAAAAATAATTATTTTTCCTCAATACCTTCACTAATGCAAAACCATATGATTCTTGATTTTTTAGACCTGATCCTTTTAGATGAATCAATTTGTTCTTATGAATATACTGTTTATGTGTTTTTCCACCTTTTTCAAGATATAGGATATCTGTATAAATTAGCTCCAAAGACTTGATGCTTCTCATCTTACTCAAGTAAGTCTAAGAGTTGATAGCACTTTGCATTAAACACATTAAATAGAATCCTTAATTTTATATATACATACATACATATATATGTATATATATATATATATATATGTCTGTTGCCATATTGAAATAGTACAATTCATTTAATTGAGAGTTCTCTTTTAGCTCATGTGTTTTAAATGATAATAGAATGTTCTTATAGCCATGAATCAGTTGACATGGTTTTATTAAAAACCATCTTCTTGTAACTTATTTTATATCACTTATGGTTCAGAACAATACTCTGTCATATAACTCAAATTTTTGTCCCTAATTCGACATCAGAGCAACTTCTATATAGTTAAGTTCAAGTCACCAAGAGAAAAGTTCTTTTAATTACCACGTGAAACTTCTCACAGATAATCATCAGATGATTGTGTTCTTAGTCCATCATTCAAGGACAATGGGAGTTAGATCGAATCTAAAGTTTTCATTGAGGATGCCATAAACATTGTATATTTGTAAAAGTTATTTTATTGGTTTGAGGATTTCATATACACCTTAATGTATGTGTATTGCTATTACTGAATTGTGCTTAAAATTTATAACCTTTAACCTACCCTTCTCTAAAAATTAATATATTTAATATTTAAGTATTACATTGAAATTATCATTTTAAAATCAGTCTATTTATCCTTCTTAACTGTGGATATAAATTTTACTTTTCACTCTACCTCAGTTGTAAGGTCATTTGAATATGGGCCTGAATGAAATTTATTTTTGTATCTTTAGTACAAAAATTTAAGTTGAATCAAATTAAATTGAAAGTACTTGAGAGATTATAGAGTCTAAATCCTTCATCTTAAAAGTGGGTGGTCTTTAGATCTCCTGAGTTCTTGCAAAATATATTACCAAGTAATGGAGACAAATAAACAAAGCAGGATTGGCTAGAACAGAATAATACTTTCAGAATTACAGAACCTATTAATAAGAGAAGACTTGAATATTCATCTCTTCTAGTGATATAGGAATCTACTCTTTAATAATCCCCTCCAAATAGTAATTTATCCTCCACTTAATAAGCTCCAATAATGTAGAACCCACTACCTCTTGTGGTAACCCATTTGAGTTTTAGAAAGATCTAATTGTTATATTTTCCCTCCTTATATTTGTCTTATATCTACTCCATATCACCCCTATTATCTTTGCATTTGGCTATGTAGATTGGGCATGATACAAACCTACATGATAATCAAGGAATCTGCTATGTACCCAGCACTGAACTGTCAAAAGAAATGAACATAACAAAAATCATGTAAAGGCAATTAACAGCTTTACACATGTTATCTCACTTCATTCTCACAATAATTTTGGGAAGTAGGTACTGTTATTGTCTCCATTTTAATGTTGAAGAAACTGAGGCAAATAGAGGTTTATGGACTTGTCCAGGGATGCACAGCTGATTAATTTCTGAGGACAGGTCTTTGTGACTCCCAATCTAGTGTTCTATATTTCCTAGTCACTTCATAAATTTGGTTATACTTGGCAATATAATTTTATAGCTATTAATTGCAAAGAGGAAGTTATGGGTACAATTAATATGTATCATGCATGTTGAAACAACCAAGTGATGCAGTGGATAGAGCACTATACTTGGAGTCGAGGACCAGAGTTTGAATCTGGCATCGGACACTTAACGTTACCAGCAGTGATTCCTTGGACAAGTCACTTAACCCTGATTGCCTCACATGCAGGGTCATCTCCAGTTGTCCTGATTCATATCTGGCCACTGGATCCAGATGGCTCTGGAGGAGAAAGTCAGGCTGGTGACTTAGCACAGCATGTCCTCACTCAAATCCAATTCACTTGCTTGTCATGGCATTATCTCCATGATGTCATGGTCTTCTTCAAAGAATTAAAGACAAATATTACTATTATTATTATCATAGTTGTTCCTCCATAGTCAGAGGAAACAAAATATTCCATGAATTGTAACTTTAAAACAAAATATATTCGAACAGATGGGCTGAGAAATTCATCAGTTAAAAGTCTTGATGAAGCAATCATGAGTTATCCCTATCAATAAAGAAAAGGGCTAAATATCAATAGCATTAGTTTTCTTCTTTAATATTTTTTGGGTTCAGAAACCTCTTTGACACTGCTGTGAAACATATGGATGCCTTCTCATAATTAGGTTATAAAATGCATAAAATAAATACATAGGATTACAAAGGGAATCGATTGTACTGAAGTATATTTAACAATGGAGAAAGAGCCAAGATGGCAGAGTAAAGACATCAAACCAGTCATACTTTTCCAATATTCTTCTACAAATAAATTTACAGCAATGTTTCAAATTGAATTCTTCAGCACAAGAGTCAACAAAGTATCAGGGTAAAATATTTTTTCCACGCTCAAGACAACTTATAAGATTGGAAGGAAAGGTCTGTGACAATGGGACCAAGCTAGAATGTAAGTGACATCACTTGTAGGGTCATGGAGACAGATGTGACAGTGGCTTAGAAGATTCAGTTGCTTTCAGGGAAGAAATGGAAAAAAGCTTGAATAATAGATTAGAAAGAGATTTGAAAAGAACCTGAGCTAATCCTGGACTCTTGGTTCTAGATCACAGTTCCAGGATGAGAAGAATGCTAGTCCTTTTTGCTGTAGGGGATCAAGAGCCTTTCTGGGGAAATACCAATGCACAAACCAGAATAGCACTTCTCCTCAGATCATACCATTCTAAAGGCATCAAAAGCTTATAGACCACCCCCCCCACCCCAACCCCAGAACAAACTGTGAAAACTGCACTGTGTAACAGCCTAAATCTTAGTATGTTGACTCTCTCCCCTCCCCCCCACCCCAACCACATGCTATGGGGATAGAGTCCAACATTAAAATAAGTTTAAAAGTCAAGAACTAGATTTGTAAAGTGAACAAATAACAACAGCAAAATTGGCTATGAAAAATCACTGGGGTGATAGGAAAGATAAAGAAAGAAACTTAGAAGATGACAACAGAGTGAGCCACAATTGCAAGCTAAGACTCCAATAAAAATGCAAATTGAACACAAGTTCAAAAAGAACTCTTAGAAGATTCAAAGAAATAGATGTGATGCAGACTTCCGGCCAAGATGGCGGAGAGAAGACAGGCACAGTTCGCAAGTCTCCTGATCTCTTCCCCATCTATCATATGAAACAAACCTCTTAAAAGAAATATGACCCACAAAACCCAGAAAGAAAAGCCAGGAGAAAGAACATCTACCTCAGGATTTGGCTTCAGCAGCAGCTTTGGCTGAATTCTGGCAGGTGAGTCTGGGATGAGAGGGAGGATCAGCCCCAGATCAGCCAGATTAACAGCTAAATTGGAACTGGGAGTCTAAGGGCCCGAGAGCTGGACCTGCTGGATCAGCAGTGGGGCTGGGCAACAGGGGCTTGGATCCATGGGGAAGCAGAGGAGCTGGTGTTGGTACTGTCCCCCTGGTGCTTGGGGTTGGGAGAGTTCTGATGCAGGAGAGCTGTGGACACCATCCTTGGGCTCCTTGGGTCTGAGAAACTCTAAGCCCACACCTCCATTGTGCTGAGGCCTCTTCCCAAACAAACAAATGCAAACTACTTCTGCCTCAGGCCCAGGTGTGTGAGCAGAAGAACCAGGCCAGCTGAGGAATGACCTTAGGCCAGGGTAAAGCCCACCGTTGATTGAAGGCAAAATTCAATAGCTCCAACCCCTCCCTTCAAGCAAAGGGAGAAGGCCTCAACCAAGGTCACAGACACTCCAGAGAAAGCAACCAACACCTCCTACTGGCCAGCCAGAGAAACTGTACTCAGTGAGTAAAGCCTTTAGAGATCCCAAGCCCCTGTGAACAAGCCCCTCCCCTACTCAGGTCTTAGCAAAATGAAGAAGGGTCAGCAGAAAGGTGGATCCATAGAAAAATTCTTGGAAGGGAAAGACCCTAACTCAGAGAGACCTGGAACCTCTGAGGAGAATACAATCTGGTGTCCAGCACAGAAAGACTTCCTTGAAGAAATAAGGAAGGAGCTTAAAAATTTGGGAGAGGCAATTAATACCTTGCAACAAGAAAACAAAACCTTAGAAAGTACAATTGGACAAACACAAAAGGAGAATAAATCTCTCAGATCCTCAAATGAGCAAATGCAAAAAGAAATTAATTCTCTCAAAACCTCAATTGATCAAATGGAAAGCTCTTTCAAAAGTAGAATTGACCAATTGGAAAAGTAGTTGCAAAAGGTTAATGAAGAAAACTCCTCCCCCCAAAAAAGAATGGAGTCTACAGAAACTAATGATTCCATGAGACAGCAAGAGTCAGTTAAACAAAATCAAAAATTAGAAAAAATAGAAGAAAATGTAAAATGCCTCATCAACAAAAACAACTGACTTTGAGAATAGATTGAGAAGGGGCAACCTGAAAATTATAGGACTTCCTGAAAACATTGAAGAGAAAAAAAAGCCTGGACTTAATATTACAGGATCTAGTGATGGAAAACTGCCCTGATATCATGGAATCAGAGGGCACAGTAGTTATTGAAAGAGTACATCGATCCCCACCATAAAAAGATCCTAAAATGAAAACACCAAGGAATATTCTGGCCAAACTCCAGAACTATCAGATAAAAGAGAAAATCCTGCAAGCAGCCAGAAAGGAACAATTTAAATATCATGGAGCCACAGTAAGGATCACGTAGGACCTGGCTGCATCAACATTAAGGAATCAAAGGGCCTGGAACAAGATATTTCTAACAGCAAGGAAGCTTGGAATGCAGCTAAGAATCTGCTTTCCTGCAAAACTGAGCCTTCTCTTCCAGAGAAAAAGATGGACATTTAACAAAATGGAAGAATTCCAAAAATTTCTGATGGAAAGACCAGAGCTAAACAAAAAATTTGGACATCAAACAGGAGGTTCAAGAGACACATGAAAAGGTTAAAAAAAGGGGGGGGTAGTAAAAGGGAAAAAAATGCAATCCAGTAAGTTGAAACTGGCCATATCCCAGCATGGTGAGAAAAAAAGAATCTCATAAATCTTGAGAATTGTAATTCTAACAGAAATAATACACCTAGCCAGAAATGATGGACATTCATGACCTATCCATGAGACTGCTATCTAATGGGATGTAACTGGCTTTAACCCCACTTGGGAGAAAGACACTCATAACTCTCAGGAATTTTGACTCTATTCAATAGAATATACTGAACTAGAAGGGACAGACACTCAGAATTTTGTATGACTTAGATAGAATGATCTTAAAAAACACTACCTCCTTAAAAAGGAGGACAGTAAAGAGACTGGAGGAGGGAGGGTATTGAATGGGGGTAAATCTCATTACACTAAGAGGTACAAAAAAACCTATGGTAAAAGAGGGGAAGAAGGGAGCAGAGGAGAAACACCTGATTCTTCTTCTCATCTGACTTGGCTTAAAGTCAACCTATGCATACTCAGTTAACTTATAAAACATCTAACCTTCAAAAGGTGAAAAGGGGAGGGGGGGGATGGAGAAAGGGAAGGGGAGTTGGGGGAAAAAGGGGAAATAACAAAAGGAAGGGAAGGGAAAAAGAAAAAGTGAAAGGGGAAAGAAAGGGGAGGGTATGATATAGGAGGGCAAACACACTGAAGGAGGTGGTATTCAGAAACTAATACTGGGGAATATGGATAAAGGGGGGGAAAATACAAACAGGGGGAAGATAACTGGAGGGCAATAAAGAATTAGTAATCATAACCTTGAATGGGAATGGGATGAACTCTCCCTTAAAATGTAAGGAAATAGCAGAGTGGATTAAAAACCAGAATCCTACAATATGCTGCTTACTAGAAACTCATTTGAAGCAGAGAGATAAATATAGAGTAAGGTAAAAGGTTGGAGCAAAATATATTTTGCTTCAGCTGAAGTAAAAAAAAGGAGAGGTAGCAATCCTTATCTCAGACAAAGCAGCAGCAAAAATAGATAGCCTTAAAAGAGATAAGGAAGGAAACTTTATCCTCTTAAAAGGTACCATAGACAATAAAGTAATTTCAATGTTGAATATATATGCACCCAGTGGGACAGCACCCAAATTCTTAGAGGAGAAGCTGAAAGAAGTACAGGAAGACATAGACAACTAAATTCTACTAGTGGGAGACCTCAACCTCCCGCTATCAGATCTAGATAAATCGAATCATAAAATAAACAAGAAAGAAGTTAAGGAGGTAAATAGATTGTTAGAAAAATTAGATATGGTAGACTTATGGAGGAAACTGAATGGGGACAGAAAGGAATATACCTTTTTTTTCTGCAGTACATGGAATTTATACAAAAATTGACCATGTACTAGGACATAAAAACCTAATGATCAGTTGCAGAAAGGCAGAAAAAGTGAATACATCTTTCTCAGATCACAATGAAATAAAAGTCATATGCAATACTGGGCCAAGGAGACATAGACACAGAACAAATTGGAAACAGAATAACCTCATTTTAAAAAATGATTGGAACAAAAAACAAATTATAGAAAGAATTAACCATTTTATCCTAGATAATGATAATAATGAAACAACATACCAAAACCTATGGGATTCATTCAAAGCGACTGTCAGGGGATATATTATAGCTCTAAATGCTTACATGAATAAATTGGAGAAAGAGGAAATCAATGAACTAAACATGCAACTAAAAAAATTAGAGAAAGAACAAATCAAAAATCCCCAATTATATACCAAGTTAGAAATTCTTAAAATTAAAGAAGAAATTAACAAAATAGAAAGCAAAAAACTATTGAATTAATAAATAAAACCAAAAGTTGGTATTATGAAAAAACAATAAAATTGATAAACCTCTGGTCAATTTGATTGAACAAAAGAAAGAAGAAAACCAAATTGCTAGTATCATAAATGAAAAAGGTGAACTCACCACCAATGAGGAGGAAATGAAAGTAATATATCGAAATTATTTTGCCCAACTCTATGCCAATAAATTTGATAATCTAAGTGAAATGGATGAATATTTACAAAAATGTAAGTTGCCCAGGTTAAATGAAGAAGGGATTAAATAACTAAACAACCCTATCTCAGAAAAAGAAATTCAGCAAGCCATTATTGAACTCCCTAAAACAAAATCTCCAGGGTCTGATGAATTCACAAGTGAATTCTACCCAACATTTAAAGAACGATAGCTTCCAATCCTATATAAACTCTTTGGAAAAATAGGGAAAGATGGAACTCTGCCTAACTCTTTCTTTGAAACCAATATGGTACTGTGACCTAAACCAGGAAGAGTTAAAACAGAGAAAGAAAGTTATAGACCTATTTCCCTGATGAATATAGATGCAAAAATCCTAAATAAAATCTTAGCAAAATAATTACAAGTCATCACTAGGATAATACATTATGATCACATAGGATTTATTCCAGGAATGCAGGGTTGGTTCAATATTAGGAAAACTGTTAGTATACTCAATTATATAAACAACAAACCTATCAGAAATCATATGATCATATCAATAGAAGCTGGAAAATCTTTTGACAAAATACAGCATCCATTCCTATTAAAAATATTAGAGAGTGTAGGAATAAATGGACTGTTCCTTAAAATAATTAGAAGTATGTATCTGAAACCATCAACAAGCATTATATTCAATGGGGAGAGGTTAGAGGCATTCCCAATAAGATCAGGGGTGAAACATGGGTGCCCATTATCACCACTACTATTTAATATTTTATTAGAAATGTTAGCATCAGCAAGTAGAGAAGAAAAAGAAATTGAAGGAATTAGAATTGGGAAGGAAGAGACAAAATTCTCACTCTTTGCAGATGACATGATGGTCTACCTAGAGAATTCCAAGAAATCATCCAAAAAACTACTGGAAACAATTAGCAATTTTAGCAAAGTTGCAGGTTATAAAATAAATCCTTATAAATCCTGAACTTTCCTATATATGACTAGCAAGAAACAGCAGGAAGAGCTAGAAAGAGAAATCCCATTCAAAGTAATCTCGGACAATATAAAATATTTGGGAGTCTATTTGCCAAGACAGACTCAAAATCTTTTTGAAAACAATTATAAAACACTTCTCATGCAAATTAAATCAGATTTAAATAACTGGGCAAATATCAACTGCTCATGGATAGGTAGAGCTAATATAATAAAAATGACAATTCTACCAAAACTAAACTATCTGTTTAGTGCCCTACCAATCAAAATTCCAAAAAATTACTTTAACGAGTTAGAAAAAATCGTAAGTAAATTCATATGGAGAAATAAAAAGTCAAGAATTGCCAGGAGCTTAATGAAAAAAAGTGCAAAAGAAGGTGGCTTAGCCGTACCTGATCTAAAATTATATTTAAAGCATCAGACATCAAAACTGTTTGGTATTGGCTAAGAAATAGAGTAGAATAGACTAGGTGTAAAAGCAGGAGATGATTATAGTAATCTGCTGTTTGATGAACTGAAGGAGTCCAGCCATTGGGATAAAATCTCCCTCTTTGATCAAAATTGCTGGGATAATTGGAAGTTAGTATGGAAGAAACTTAGATCGGACCAACACCTAACACCCTTTACCAAGATAAGATCCAAATGGTTACAGGATATAGACATAAAAAAACAATACTATAAACAAATTAGAAGATCAAGAACTAGTCTACCTGTCAGATCTATGGAAAGGGGAACAGTTTATAACTAAGGAAGAGTTGGAGAACATCACCAAAAACCAATTAGATGATTTCGATTACATTAAATTAAAAAGCTTTTGCACAGATAAAAAAATGTAACCAAGATCAAAAGAAATGTAGTAAATTGGGAAACAATATTTACAATTAATGATTCTGACAAAGGACTCATTTCTAAAATATACAGAGAACTGAGTAATGTTTTTAAAACAAAAAGCCATTACCCAATTGACAAATGGTCAAAGGATATGCAAAGGCAATTTACAGATGAGGAGATCAAAGTAATCCATAGCAATATGAAAAAATGCTCTAAATAATTAATTATTAGAGAAATGCCAATTAAAGCTTCGCTGAGGTACCATCTCACACCCCTCAGATTGGCCAATATGACCAGGAAGGATAATAGTCATTGTTGGAAGGATGGTGGGAAATCTGGGACACTATTACACTTTTGGTGGAGCTGTGAACTCTTCCAACCCTTCTGGAGAGCTATGTCCAAAGGGCAACAAAAATGTGCATACCCTTTGACCCAGCAATACCACTACTGGGTTTATACCCTGAAGAGATGATGAAAAAGGATAAAAACATTACTTGTACAAAAATATTTGTGGTGGCAAAGAATTGGAAATTAAGTAAATGTCCTTCAATTAGGGAATGGCTTAGCAAACTGTGGTATATATGTATATCATGGAACACTATTGTTCTATTAGAAACCAGGAGGGATGGCATTTCAGGGAAGCCTGGAGGGATTTGCATGAACTGATGCTGAGTGAGATGGGGAAAAACACTGTACACCCTAACAGCAACATGGGAATGATGTTCAACCTTGAAGTACTTGCTCATTCCATCAGTGCAACAATAGGGAACACTTTTGGGCTATCTGCAAAGGAGAGTGCCATCTGTATCCAGATGAGGAGCTGTGGAGTTTGAACAAAGTGCAAGGACTGTTCCTTTTAATTTAGAAAAAAAAACAGATATGTTATTGTCTGATCTTGTTACCTCTTAGACTTCTCTTCTTTAAGGGTATGATTTCTCTCTCATCACACCCAATCTGGGTCAAGGTACAGCAAGGAAACAAAGTAAAGGCTGACAGAATGCTTTCTGTGGGGAGGTGGGGCATGGGAAAGAAGATTGGGGGGGGAAATTGTAAAACTCAAATAATATATTTTAAAAAATTAAAAAAAATTATTGGGCTATCTGAAAGCCACAATCAGGAAAAAATAGAAATAGATGTGATGAAAAAAATTATAAAAAAATGAACATTTTTGCCAAAAATTATATAAAGAGAATTAATATTTATATAATCACATATTAATATATATTTGTATATAATATATTAATTCATTATATAATTAACAATTATATAATGAGAATTAATCAAATAAATTGGTAAAAGACAAATAACATAGTGAAAAAAATGTCTTAAAAAATGCCTAACTGGCAAGGTGAATTTCTGCTTAAATTCCCCTTTGTAATAACAATGCATCTTGGTTTTCAATGGCTTTGCTGGAAAGCCCATGTTGTAAAAATATCTGTCAAGTTGGAAAGGTTTGCAAATAATAAAAGGTATTTTGAATTAGAATCTACTGTTAGCTCTTTCTTCCAGACTTAGGTAAATGAAAGGGCATTCTCTTTGAAACCAGAGGAGCTAGCTTCAAATTGTGTCTAATACATATTAACAATACAATCTTTTTTCTTTTCTTTTCTTTTCTTTTTTTTTTTTTAGGTTTTTGCAAGGCAATGGGGTTAAGTGGCTTGCTTGCCCAGGGCCACACAGCTAGGTAATTATTAAGTGTCTGAGGCCGGATTTGAAATCAGGTACTCCTGAGTCAAGGCCCAGTGCTCTATCCACTGTGCAACCTTAGCTGCTCCCAGCAATACAATCTGAAGAATCTGAATCTTAGAGCTATTAAGTGACAGCTCCAGTTTGATCTTAATTTTTGGGAGGAGGTCTTTCCTAATTTGCTGGCATTTCTTTCCCTCTGATAACTTCATCAATTTTCTTTGTATTATGTATATATTTGCATAAATACAAGTTGACTTTTTGATTAGAATGTAAGTTTTTTGAGGACATGGGCTGTTTTTGCTTTTCCTAAGTACGCCCAGTTCTTAGTACATTAATAATTGCTTATTGAGTGTTCTTTATTCAAGATCACATAGGGGGGCGGCTAAGGTTGCACAGTGGATAGAGCACTGGGCCTTGACTCAGGAGTACCTGGGTCCAAATCAGGTCTCAGACACTTAATAATTACCTAGCTGTGTGGCCTTGAGCAAGCCGCTTAACCCCATTTGCCTTGCAAAAACCTAAAAAAAAATCACATAGGTAACAATGAAACTAGAACTCTAAATACACAGTCCTTTTCTTTATACTATGTATCTTTCCACTTGAATTAAATTCAGTTGGAGTATATAGAGAAAAACCACATAGATATTATATACTCTCTGCCTGCTTTTAATAAATGATAATGAACATAAGAACTTAAAGAGTTATCTCAATTTAGCATTTAAGAAGTCAAAAAAAATTATTCCAGAGGAAAAACATACTTTTCTCCACATTTCCACAAAGCTCCCCTACACTCAAAATTTCTCCTACAAGGAAAACTTGTAAAGGATAGGGCAGTTACATTTTTGGATCCTCTATCCATATTTGGTTGATGACATACAGATATAGATGCTCATTTGGAAAGACAAATTGTAAAGACTGATTTAAAATATATATTTTAACAAAATATTAATTGCAAATATATCATGGTAAATAATATGTAGGTTAATGAGAGCTCTCTTTTTTTTCCTTTTCTCTTCTTCTCACTCTTTACCCCCATCATCTGGTTCAAAGACAAGGGATATTGGTTCATACCCTAGTCCTACTTCTTACTGCCAAGGGTTTCCCTGGTCATTTTATTAACAAGTAGTTATTAATTATTTACATGTTCCAGGTACTACTTTTGAGAGCAGCATAAACAGACCCTACCATATATATACATATATATATATATATATATATATATATGTATGTATATACATATATGAATGTGTACTAGGGATATGGTGAGACAGGAAGTCACCTGTAGAAGTTGACACATAAGCTGAGTTTGCTCTTTAATTCTAATGAGTGTGACTGAAAAGTAGTTAAGAAGAAGAAGTATGTGTCATACTAACATATCATCATGATGTTGACATTAAATGCTTTATTAAACTCTTTTCTAAAGTTAGATTTTAGAAATTGACCTTTCAAATGAACATTCATGCCTGAATGCTATCAATAACAGGTTATGGAGAAGTTAGGAATGAATTTTGCCCTACCCTTCTTATGAATTCTTCTGAAGTCCTATCAAGTTCTATTTGAGGTGAGGGAGATAGATTTTGTAGATAAATTTATAGATGTATAGAGGGGGCTGTTAATTTTTGTCCCAGAAATTCCATTTTTGTATTTCTAAATATTAAATAGTGACAATACTTTGATTAATCAGGCATATTTGTAATTTATGAATGATAATGAAGAAATAACATAATAAATATTTTTAGATTTATTATATTATTAATAGTGAGTGTAGAGATTAATATAGTTGTTTAAATAAAGTTGACACATTAGAAAATACAGTAAAGTTCTGAATTAGGCAAAGTTTCCAGAAATTAATGCCATAAGTAAAATGTATAAACCTAAAAGGGAATAAGTAAGGGAACAGATAATTCTGGGTGTTTGAAGAGGTAAGTCAAATTTTAGAATTATACTAATGTAAATATTGATAATATTTTACTTTTATGCGTATAGATATGATGTAGTCAGTTCTGTATTTAAACTGGAGTACTAAAAAGTATGTTTTAACCTAGCAATGTAAATATGTGATACTGATAAATAACAGTATTTTGTAATGTCTTCCAAGAACATATAATCAATATGTTGTGACCTTTAATTCAACAGTTTTTGAAGGACATAAGCTTGAGTAAAAAGAATATAATATGATTTTCTATTTCCTTTTTTGACATTTAATAAGTCAAGAAGTTTTTAGTAGCTTTTCCATCGAAAAATGTCTGAAACCTGTATTTCAAAAATCCTTAGGGAAAAAAATTATGCTATTATAATAATGTCTTAAGTGATGTTTTCTTTAAATAAAAGGTGTATAAGTGAGTTTTGGCACATAACTGAATTTGAAAAGGCAGATTCAGCACTTCATCCAATTTAGCTATTATTAAGTCAGAACAGCTGGCACATGAATTACAGTGCAGACAAGCAAGACTTTTTTTTAAAGAAAGTCTTGTTGTACTCTTTTAATGGCCTGTCAATAACCATTTATTAATGACTTATTATGTGCTCAGCACTCTGCTAAGTACTGGGAATAATAATTTAAATGTGAAGTGCTATCAAGTATTTTCTCAAATTTGAAAGATAAGGAAGAACAAACAGTTGATTCTCTACTCTTTGCTATTTGATTTTTTCATATCACTTATGTTTTCACTTTTATCCTTTGTTTTCTTTGCTATTTTCAATTCAAGGTATTTCATTATTTTATTGCAATATTTTTCTTTAAGACAACTGATATTTTCATCGAAATTATATCTCATTTGACTCTTGAATCTCATGTGTAATTAATTTCAATATAGAAATTAGATTCTACTTGTGTAAATCTTCTACTGTCAAGTTAGGAATCATCAATAAAATGACAATATATGTTAAACAAACTAGCAAAATGAATAACAGAAAGAATCCAACTAGGGGATTCATTCTCAGACAAACTATATTCAAATGAGTATAATTTTTCATTGACATTTTCCATTGCAGAAAAGAGTCTTTTTGAGATTAGGAAGCTCAATGCTCCATTGTCATTACAGCAATTTCCCCTTGCCATAACTATTCTATGCTCTATCTACTGTTAGTTGACTGTCCTCCACAACTCTGTAGGCTTTGCTGGAATCATCCTCTGACCATTCAGCATTCCTGAAGCAGTTGAAGATCTTAGTTCAGGTCATACCACTGATATTTAAATTTGTATGGTATTGAGCAAAACAAGTCAAGACAAGTCAACAAATATTAATTAAGTGATCAGTAGATACTACTATTGTGTTAAATTTGGGGAATACATATATAAGCATATACAAAAAGAATAGTGCCTGTCCTCAGTGAGCATATGTTCTAAGGGGATTGGAGGGAGAGACAACATATAAAAGGAACCTAAAAGGAAACAGGGAGAAAGTTCACATGGAGTATGGTCTAGAAAGCTCATACAAGTCAAGAGTAAAACCGAGAGGAAAGAAGACATGACTGATTTGAATACTTTCCTTAAAATGGAATTTCTAGAAGGTAACAACAAATCAGAGGAAGGGTTTATAGGGATGGAGTGAAATTCCAAGATAAGAATTCACTTAGACACCTTTTCCTTATTTGAAAAAATGAGATGGATAAACCAGATAATATTTGAGGTATATTTGAGGATTGGATCTATGACTTTAAAAGTCTCATATACATCTCTTCCAGGAATTACAATAGCTATCATCCCTTAACTCTATCTACTTCTAAACTTTTCTAGAGAACTATTCTTATGCAACAGTTCTGCTTGCTATTTTCCTGTGTTAAGTACTGTCTACTCCATCTCCATTTAAGTATGGATAGAAACGTGTTTTCTATTGCTCCTGTGCCCCTGTTTCAAAGTTCTGCCCTTTCTCCTCTGCTACCCATTTTTCAACACCTTATCATTGATGTGGTGATCTCAACCACTCCCATAACCTTTTGTTTTTCTTTCAGGACCATTTCTTCCCTGTTACCCCAAAATACTTTATCCTCCCTGATAAGTCAGAGATACTTCTCCAGTCCCTTTACCTTTCATTATTGTTGTAAAACTAATTTATAGTCATTTTCTATGTAATTGTACTTCCCTATTGAAGATACAAAAGCTCTTAAACTGTACTAGGCAGATGGTGACTGGCTTCCCTTGATCTCTGTTCCTTCACATGTTAGTGACCTGCAATCAATGTCCAGGAGGTTGAATATAGTATTAACGATTTAGATGGAAAGACAACTAAGATTCTATCATTAGTCTCTTTACTTCTGATTTCTCCTACTGATTAAGAAAGCAGTATTTCTATTATCTGCCCAGATCATCAGCCTCATGCTGATAGTCTGGAGAACATTTTATCCAATTCAGTCAAGATTGGTAAGTTCTTATTCTAGCCAGGGAAACTATTTTCTAAAATGCTACATATCTTGTCTATTCCTGGCTCCAATTTTATTTCACTCATTTTAATGGCTTCTCCTAATTCAGCTATGTAACAATTTTTTTTAGTTTTTGCATGGCAATGGGGTTAAGTGGCTTGCCTAAGGCCACAAAGCTAGGTAATTATTAAGTGTCTGAAGCTGGATTTGAACTCAGGTACTCCTGACTCCAGGGCTGGTGCTCTATCCATTTTGCCACCTAGTCACCCCAATAATTTTTTTTTTCTAATTAAAATTGCATTGACAGTAGCATTCAATGGAAAAGAGTTTAGTCAAGCACAGGATACCATCTATATTACAAATTGTATATGTTCAAATTAAAATAAAATTCTAATTTTAGAATTAAAAAACTTATGCTTTGTTTCATCAATTAATGAAAAATTATAAAACCTAGTGAGAGTTTTATCTGTGTTTTGCTCTATTAGGCACATTATATATATATTTTAGAATTGGCTATTATAGTACGAGATACATTTAAACCAGAAGGAAACTTTTACCCATATATTGTACTGAGTATTTCTTTACAAAAGACAATATTTATAGTCCATGTATTTCAATGCATAAGATTTACAACCCATAACTTCTTCATCCTGCTATTTCTTCTCCTAAATATCACTCCAGAAATAACAAACAAACAAACAAACAAAAAACCCAAACTCTCAAATGACTCTATGTGGCTTGATTTCTTCTTAGAGTGAGAAATTGCTACCGATACCTTATCTATCCTTTTTTCCTGTCCCTAACATTAATTGTTGTGTGGTACATTATAGAGATCTTACACTGTCCTTTTTTTTCACTATGAATGCTTAAACTACTTAAACTAGGAATTATTTAAACACTGTAACTCATTTGCACTTATTGAGAGATTCAGAGTCTTTTCCAGCTCTAGTTTATGATTCTGTCTTCTTCTTTCCCAGTTGAAGTTCCAATGCCCATCTGTTTTTAGAGATGAGTAGAATATTTTAGGATTTAATGCCTGATAGGATCATAAAAATCATATCATCCAGGTGTTCTTGACCTTTTTTATATCCTGGACTCCTTTAGCAATCTGGTGAAACCTTTTAGAAGATGGTATTTAAATGAAGAGAACAAAGGTTTACAAAAGAAACAAATTACATTGAAATATTTTTATCATAATATTAATATTTTATTTCATACATCACAAGATAATATAATCTATTTTGTAGATTAGAAAATTCAGTTCAAGAAAAATGGAGTGATTTAGAGGAACAGAGCTTCTAACTAGACATTGGCTGCCCCCCCCAAACTTCTGGGACTTGATCACCTAGTTTAGGAAGAGAAGTTTGAATTCAACTTGAATTCAACCTTAAAACTAGAGGGAGAAGGCAGAAGTTTATCACAAACCCCAAATGAATCAAAGGTTAGAGTTTGGTATACTCTTGAGAATGAGAGAAGGGAGAAGTGACTTGGAGGTAGAATTATGTTAGTGATTTGATCATATCAATAGGCCATGCCTGCCATATCTGCAGTTCCCTTTAAAGCATGACAGATTTCTATCTAAAAGGACAAACTGAAAGGTTTGTGTATTGTTGTGTATATTTTATCTTAGGCCATCATTCTAGTAAAAGGAAGATATTTTTTTTTTAAGTTTTTGCAAGGTAATGGGGTTAAGCGGCTTGCCCAATGCTAGGTAATTATTAAATGTCTGGGGTCAGATTTGAACTCCTGACTCCAGGGCAGGTGCTCTATTTGTTGTGCCATGTAGCCGCCCCCATTAACAGTAACATTGAGAGAGAGAAAAGCCAAATAGACATATCCCATCCCATTTCATCTTTATTTCATCTTTCTCTGCAGTATGAAGGCACAATGGGAGTCACACAAGAAAAATGATATTTCCTAGATTGGGCTAAATGCTCCACCATCAGTTTTTTATTATTATATTTTTATTCATAGCTATCATTTAAAGTGAAGAATTATTATGAATTTGGACTCTAGTTTGCAAATCTGCCCCTTAGATTCTAGTCCAAATTAGCCTGAGGTAATCTTGTCCTGGGATTATTTTCCCCCCCAATTTTTCCCAAGAAGTTATGATATAAATTTTATGTGTTTATTCCTTATCTTGATTTTATTTGATTGTTTTTTACAACTTTACAATATTTTTTTAATTAAGATTTACCATAGTTAATACTGAGGCAAATGTTCAACTGGAATGAATCCATTGGAATATTTTTTTCCTTTTTTTTTAGGTTTTTTGCAAGGCAAATGGGGTTAAGTGACTTGCCCAAGGCCACACAGCTAGATAATTATTAAGTATCTGAGACCGGATTTGAACCCAGGTATTCCTGACTCTAGGGCTGGTGCTTTATCCACTGCACCACCTAGCTGCCCTGGAATGTTTTCTAAGTCAGATTATGTTTTTTTTCCTGTTGATTTTAGAATTAATTTGTTTTGAAGTCTAATATAACATGTTCCTTATCTACTACTCAAAAAGTTATGAATGATAATTCTTAGAATTTGGTACTTTGAGAATGTTACCTATTCTATGATTGTTTTTATTATTATAACTGTTGTTTGCTCATGGCCAAGTTTAATGCTTTTTATTATTGCTGCTGAGCTATATCGAATTTGGTTTAATTGCTTGGTCAGCTGTATATTGTTTCTTGGTAATTCGTTAAACATTGACATTATGTAGTGATGTTTTGATCCTTCAGTGGTGTTATTGGAAAAATATTTCCATCTTGCAAATGCTGATGTCCATTAAGTTTTATTCATAATTAAAATAAGTCCTGTGTATGAAACTGAGAAAAATATAAATGTTTGAAGGTCAATGTAATCATGGAATGTTTGAATAGTCTACTTAAAAGGAAGTTTAGGACAAACTAGTTTAAATTTTCTTGAAGGAAGAAAGGAAGGAAAGAAAAAAGAGAGACAAGTGCTTATTACACACTTATATACTGGGCACTGTGATAAAAATTGGGGTTCAAATACAAACAAAAAGTTAAACAGTCCCATCAAATATTTAATGGACATTGTGTTAGCCTGGGTTTTGAAGTGTTGAAGTCAAGAATAGTTTTTTAGAAGAATGAAGGCAATCTGATCTTGGCCCCTCCAGAAAATGTTGGTCCTAGTGCCAGCTCATGAATAGGAGAGCAAGGTGGGTATTGAGAAAGAATTTCAAAAATTTTCTTATTGGTTTCCCATATCATCTGGACATTCCCAAAAGGCAGATTTTAATATATGTTACTCTCCTACTGAAGTATCTTCATTGATTTCCTATTACCTTTAAAATAAAACAAAATACTTTGGTTTTTTAAAAACTTTTTACTTTCTGACTAATTTTTCTAGGCTGTTTTTACATGATGCCTCCTTGCACTCTTTAATATCCAGACAAAATAAACTTTTTGTTATTCCAATTCCCAACTACTTTTATACAGCACGTCCTCTTTATCTGGAACATTCTCCTTATTACTCCCACTTGTAAACTCTAGCTTTCTTCTTATACAAGTTCAAGAGACATTTCATTTAAAAGGTCTTCCCTGAGTTTTCTAGATATTGTTTTCTAGATATTGTTTCATATAAATGACATTTTTTTATCTGTAATATATTATATTCTTTTGTAAACTTAAAAGAGGGAGTTTTCATTTTTATATTTATTCTTCCAGTGACTAGTAGTATTTATGATATTTAGTAGGTGCTTAATAAGTAGGTGCTCTTTATCCTCAGGTTGAATTGACTCATTTTATAACCATTTACTGTATTGACAAGGCTGACATTTTCCAGGTTCTGTGCCCTGGGATCTTTTGATTAGTTTTCATTCATCCTCATTACAAAATTTAGTTTCCCTGAAAGGAGCTATTACTCTCAATTGTCACATATTAACATTCATTTTTCCACTTCAATAATACATAGAAGAATTTTTTTAAACTTTAAACCATCTCAAGGTTTTATATATATATAAAATCAAGGAAATCTCATTATAGTTAGGATTAGGATCAAGAAAATGGAGGAGAAGACAAAAGGACACAACTCCTATTTACTTCTAATGTTTCTGTCAAGAAGAAGGAACATAGGCTATGAAAGACTGTATGAAAATGACTAGTAGAAAGTTAAATACCAGATAAGGCAAATGATCATCAACTTTTAAGTTTAAGTCAGTAAACTGAGATGAACTCCATATGATGTTACTGTAAGAACTTCGTAGATGCCATTTTAGAATCATTGCTAGTGATCTTTGATTGGACATGAACAAAAGAAGAAGTGACAAAGGGATAGAATGCACAATAGCTGTTTTCATTTTCAGAAAAAGAAGAAAATATTTCACATAAACCATTGGTTAGTGAGAATGTCAAATTCTGACAAAAATTCTGTAAGACAAAGATCCTTCTTGAATATTTAACCAAAACATAAGGCATTGATCACTAAGAGAAAAAGGCTTCAAGAGCAAGCCATACCAGGTTTACATCATTCCCTTTTCAAAATAGAGTTATGAGGGTGATATATTAGGGAATTATGTAGATAAAGTTTCTCTAGTATTCAACAAAGCTTTTAACAAAGTCTCTTTTTTGTCATTGTTGTGGGCAAGAAGACAAGAAATAGTTTAGAGAAAAGTATGGGTAAGAAGTTTAAGGACAGTGCAGTTAACTATACTTAGCCTAGCATTATTTAATATTTTTAATCAATGATTTTAAAAAGAGATTTTTTAAAAAATTAAATCTATAGATAACACAACCCTGAGACAGATATATCATATTCTGGATGATGGAGAAAAGATGAAAAAGAATTTTGACAAGTTGAAACATTGAGCCAAATCTTAAAGACAAAATCTATCAGGTAAAAACATAAATGACTCTAAGTAAGTTAAAAATTAAATAACAAATATACAATTATCATGATATGACTAAGCATTTGTCAATTAGCTATATTTCTAAATAAATATTATATGCTATGGAGTTTGAAAGAAGCTGGGAATAAAAAGTATAAGTATGTATAAGCAAGATATGTGTACAGTATATGAAAAATAATTATAGAGAAGAAATTAACAGGTCACATGAGGAAGAGGGGAATATCAAGACAGGCTTCCTAAAGGGAGATATATTTGAGCTGAGTCTTGAAATTCTAATAACATTTTATTTAATAAATCCTTGAGTATTTTATTGAACTGTGACATCAATATAAGTCATAGGCGAATAGCACAGTCAAAATTGATAATGAAAACTTGGGCATCACTAATAGATGTATTTTTGGCATGTAATCTATTTCTGCTTTGATCAGGCCTCATCTAAAGTATTGTGTTCTATTATGAATTCTCCATATAAGGAATGATAATGAAAAGTTAGAAAGAATTAAGAAGGAGATAATCAGATTGATGAGCTGTCTTTAGGTCATACCATCTAACAATTATTGGAAAGACTGAAGGAATTTAATTTGGAGAAGAGAAGTCAGTGGATAATAGTGAAGAGCGAATTGATAGCCACCTTCAAGTTATTGTAGGTCTCCTGTGAGGGGAAAATAAAGATTGAATTTGTATTTGTTGGTCCTTGAAAACAAAATTAAGAGTGATTTGGAGGCTGTAGAGAGAGGAAGACTTCAGTTTGATGTAAAGAAAACCTTGGGGATAATTTTGTAAAAGGAATTTTTGATTTGTTATAAATTTATTACAAATATGATATTCTGTGATTCTAGCTCTATTATCCTAGGACAAAACTCTCTCTTACCCTTCTCTTTTCAGTTCTCTCAAACAACAAAGCAAATACAAGAACAAATACAATTTCACTATACTTTTTGTGGCAATTAAATTAACATATTAGAAAAAAACTCATCGGTATTTAATTTAAGCTTGTTTCTCTTCACCCCAGGCAGTCTAATACTCACTCTCAAATGAGGTTAATTCAGTTTTTCTGAGTTGTTAGATTTGAGTTAAGTTTTCAAACTACTTTTCATTGCTTTAAATATTGGACATAGAAAAAAAAGGCAAAAGACAGTCCCTGCTTTCACAAGCTCGCAGTGTAATGGAAGTGATAGCATGCAATCAACTATATGCAAACAAGCTATAAGTATATCATATTCAGACTATTTCCTGGTTGCATGTATAAATCTAAAAGATTTAGTTCTCAGTGTCAGTCATCTCTGTTTGAAATTTCAGGATACTCAAAGAAAATTTCTAGTCTTCCATGTGATTACTGTCTCAAAATGTGCTTATGGGCTATGTAATTAGTATCTCAATTTGCATTGTTTATATTTATATGTTGAGTCTCTGTAGTGCCTAAATGTTAGTATAATTATATCAAGTAATAAATGTCATTTTCTCATACTGCTTATGCATCTTTGATGGAGTTTTTCTCTTTAGTTCACCAACAGATCTTGGCAATAACAATGATTTTATAGATATAATGATTATATAGACATCATGCAAATATATTTATAAAGTAAACTGCTATCATAATTAATTTTTTAAAAAAATCAACAAACAGAAAAATCAGAGTTCATAGATAGCCAACTAAAATGAATATTAGAAATTTCTCCCATTCATTTTAGTGGGCCATCTATGAATTCTTATTCTTGGAAATAATGATTTGTAATATAAACAGTGAACATCTAAGTTACTATGGATTTTGAATTCTTGTATTAGTTTGTAGGAATAATTTTCAAGTTTTTAGAGTTTTGACAGCCTATAATTATTTGTTTGAATTCATACCACCCTTCATATATACATTCCCACTCTTCTTGTCCTCCTACATAAAGAGAGTGCCAAGTAACATATATTTATTTTAAAATTAAAATATATTATATTTGGAGAATTTTGAAATGTTTGTTCAAGTATTATGGAACTATAAAATTCTTTGGAGTATTATAAAATTAAGATAATGTATAACTTTTGTAGGGAATAACTTCAATCTTTAGATGGTTGAATTTTGGCTCAAATTTTATAAATGAAGTTCTGCAAAAACCTCACAATTAACAGGCAAAGGTACTATCTTAAAGGATACATCTTGCCCCAGTACACAGATGGAATTATCGTATTGCCTCCCCTCCAGGATTCAGAGAAGTTCACATAATAAAATTCAATACTCATTGGGATGATAAATTCATTCTTAGAATGAATTTTATTGAGTTTTATAAATGAGGTAGATGGAAAATTTATGTTATATTAGGTTATTTTCTGGGATATAGGCAAACTCCAAGTGATAAACATGGGTAATTTTGCATTACGCTCCAGATCTTTTGTGGAATGTCAGTCAAGATCTTTCGCCACATTATTAGGGATGCCTATTATTTTTCTTCTTCATAGGAACACATCTTTGCTGCATGTGATTTATTCTTGCATAAAAAGGGTAGTTCTAGTCTTCTGTTTGGGAAGACATAAAAAACATTTCCTTGGTTTTTAGAAGTTTTATGAAGTTTTATGAATTTATAATTTAGAAGTTTTATGAATTCCTTGACCATAAGTTATCTCATTTACAAAATTAGAGTTTAGTTTTATGAAGTTTTCAATCTGATAGACTGAAAATTTGTTTCTAGTATTCTTAGATATTTCAAAAATGAGTGTAGGAAAATATTGATAGATTTTAGGCTGAATTTGTACTTTTACATTCTTTAAAACTTCATCACCTATCTTTGCAACCTTGTACTTTTAGCAAATGTTAATGATGAAGTAATAGCTAGAATACTCAATTTGGAGTAAGCGAAATAGTTTCTATTCTTATATTAGATATTTACAACAACCAAGATCATCATAATGAAGTGCAATAATAATAAATTAATGTTTATAGAGCTTTTATAATTTTGAATAGCATTCTGTAAGTATCTCAATTGATTCTCACAAGAATCTTGAGAGTTTCAATTATTTTCTATATTTTGTAGATAAGGAATCCTAGGCAGACAAAGATTCAGTGATTTGTATAGGCTCACTCAGTAAATGTCTGAGGTTGCCTTTGAATTTAGATTTTCCTGTTTCTAGTTTCAGTCTTTTTTTTCCCACTGTAACATCTAGCTGCCTAGATGGAATTCACTCTACCCTTACTTCATTTGAATAATGAAAAGTTTAGTCTCAGTTGCTTCTAAGATCCCTTCTAGGTCTAAATATATAATCCTATAACTCTGAAAACATAAAGAGGCTGTCTGCCAAAAGATTAAATTCCTCAAGAGGGAAGATGGCCTATCTTTCCAGCAATATAAAGGTAAGTTGACTGAATAGATACTTTAACATCTCATTCATCCCATTTGTGAGACCCACTACATCTTGGAACAAGCATATGTAATGTTATATAACTAATGACCAGGAAATGAGAATAATATTCATGTGCATGATGAGCATAGGGAATAATCAAACTTTGCTAGAAAGACATCAATGTTGGAGGCTAGTCTGGGGAGCACCCTACCTATTCTAAATATTAAGGCATGTGAAGTCACACTTCCATATTGACTATAGAAGAAGCTGCTTTAAGCTGGTTGCCATGAGGTATCCATCATCTTTTATGCAAATATCTAGTGATGATATAGAGAAATTGCTATGCCTGACCCACTAGGAACTTATCATGAGTCAAAACTGGTTTTTTCTGCAACTTTTTGGTTGTATTCAATTGTGAGCTCCTTGAGAGCAGGGACTGTCTTTTTTGCATTGCTTTCTAGCTCCAGGCCCTAACCCAGTGTCTCACATCTGCTGAGGACTTCACAAATACTTAATGACTGGGTCTGGCACCTCATAACTCTAGCAAGCATCAGGTTACATTGAAATGATCACTTGTTCTTTTTAGAGTCAAAATAGCTGAGTTATAATACTACCAAGTAACTTGGATTCCTTGACCGTCAGCTATCTCATTTACAAAATTAGAGCTTAGTCTTTATGGCCTCTGTGGTCTTTTCTAGAGTAGATATGAGTATACACACACACAAAACAGACACACACACACACACACACACATAAACACACACATATATATTTGTGCTTAATTAAATTATATTTATTTTGTTACCTTTTCAGTTCCAAACTGTCTCTTTATGTCCCTCCCTATCCCACAATGGAAAATATTACCATTTTGTAAACACATATACACATGATAATTACATATACATACAAACATGTGTATATATATACATATACAATAGCATAAATATTATATACAATTTGTTTATTTTCCCCTTTGAAAGTGAGTAGCATTTTCCTTTATAGGCCATTTGTAGTTTATTTATTTATAAAATGCAGATCACAGTTGTTCAAGGAGGTTGTTTGAATATTATTGTTACTATATACAGTGTTTTCTTGATTCTCCTCATTTCACATGACATTATTTCATGGAAGTCTTTCCATGTTTCTTCTAAAAGCAATGTGCTTGTTATTTGTTATAGCACAATAATAATGCATCACAGCCAAATACCGCAACTTGTTTAGCCATTCCCCAATTGATGGATATCCCCTTCATTTCCATTTCTTTGTTACCACAAAGAGAACATCAAAAATATTTTAGAACATAAAGAATTTTCCTTTTTATATGATTACCTTGGGCAGGGGGCATCTAATAATAATATTGCTGAGTCATTTTCCCCTTCTGCCACTTTGACCAATTTGATAGATGTTAGGTATCTCAAAGTTGTTTTAATTTTCTTTTCACTAAGCATCAATAATTTAAACCATTTTTATATGACTATCTAACTTTCATTTTTCCATAAAAAACTTCCTTTCATAACCTTTGATGATATGTCAATTGAGGAATGACATTTTCTTAAAGATTTTTGAAGGTTAGCTATATATTTGACATACATAACTTTATTTGAGAAATTATCTATGATAGCTTCCCCAATTTTCTGCTTTAATTCTGATCTTTCTTTCATTGGTTTTATTCTACAAAAGCCTTTAATTTAATGCAATTAAATTATCCATTTTATATCTTACAAACCTTTCCATCTCTTATTATTTATAAATTCTCCTAACTACAGGTCTGATAGGAAAAATCTTTCATGCTCTTCTAATTTACTTTTATTTCCCTTTAAATTTTGAATTCTATAAAATCTGATCCATTTGGATTTAGCATTGAATTTATCTCATTATCAATATTATCTTTAATTTTAATTTCTCTGTTTATCTGTTTTAGTTGAATCTGTTTTAGCTTGAACATTTTTATGAGACCATGATTGCTAATCTCCTTTTTAAATCTCTTATAATTGGTCTTTAATTTTTTACTTTCTTATATTTCTTCGAATTTTCATAGGTAAAACATTTTACTTAGTTTTGTTCTTTTCCTCATGAATACCCCAAAGCTCTTTTATTCTTTAAACAACCATTTTTCTCCCTTGCAGGAGTACACCCAGCCCTTTTGTGCAAGTTATTCTCCATTGCAAATTCAGCTTCTTTGCTCTTTGGAATATCATGGACCTTGCCCTTTCATCATTAAATGTTGAAGCTGCTGAATCTTGTGTTAAACTGACACTAGCTTCACAGTATTTAAATTATTTATTTGTAGTTGCTTTTAGGATTTTCTTCTAGAACTTGGAGTTTTGAATTTTATGTATCCTGTAACTGTGAGTTCTCATCTTGAGATTGTTTATAGGTGATGATGGATAATTTTTTTTCAATTTTTATTTTACCCTCTAGTCTTAAAACTTCAGGACAATTTCACTTAATTCCTTGAATAATAGTGTCTAGACTCTTTTTTTAATGAAAACTTTCAGGTTATGAATTCAAACAATGCTTATACTGTCTCTCCTCAAATTGTTTTTCAGGTAAGTTGTTCTAATGAAATGACTTGCTTTCTCTTCTTTTTTTCATTCTTTTTATTTTGTTTCATTATTTATCTGTGTCTTATGAAGTTGTAAACATCCTACTGAATTCTTCTTTTTAAGAAGTTAATTTCTTCCATAAGTTTTTGTATTTCTTTTTTTTTAATTGGTTGACTTTCTTTTCTTAATTGTCTTGATTTTTTGCATACCTTTTCCCCCCAATTCCCCACCCCAAACTCTCATATTTGATTTTTTTTTTGCAAGGCAATGGGGTTAAGTGGTAATTGTTAAGTGTCTGAGGTCAGATTTGAACTCGGGTACTCCTGACTCCAAAGCCAGTATTCTATCCACTGTGCCACCTAGCCGCCCCTCATATTTGATTTTTAAAGTCCTTTTTAGGTTCTTCCAAAATACTTTTTGTCTGTCATTTAAAAAATTTTTTTAAGTGGAAGTAGGTCTCTTTTTATTTCACTCTCTTCTTTGTTTGAATCCAGATCTTCTCTATCACCACTGTAGTTATCTGTGTTTGCATTCTTTATCTTTTGCTTACTCAATTTTTTACCTGGGCTCAGAATCCAACACAAGTGTAGGACTCTGAAATTTCCCTTAATTGCCTCTTTGATTACACATTACCAGTGGGGTAAAATTTCCTGATTTTGTGGCTGCTTTTGTCATAGTTGCCCCCTTTCCCCCCCTGGGCATTTAGTTGTATCTTCAGGTAGGTGTCTGCATTTCAATCAGTACAAATCACTACCCTGGGAGGTGATAGGTTTCCTAAATTTTCCCGAGTTTTCTTAGGCTGGACAGTTGGCATTATCCTGACTTTTACATAATTTTGCCACTCTAATGGTCACTTTGAGACATTATTTTAAAATATTGGTTGGGGGAGGGTTTGTAGAGGCAGGTTCTCCTTTTTCTGCCTTCTTCTGCCATCTTTTCAGAATTCTTGATTTATTTTCTTTTTTTATATCCTACAGTTTTTATTCATTCATATTTTTTTAAAAATTTTCATCCATGTGCACATGTATATTTTTAAGTAACAAAATTTCCTTCCACCCTCCCTATCTTCACCCTCCCCTCAGTGGCAAACAGGTTATCATTGTACATAAATATCTTTGAAAAACATATTTCCAGATTAGTTATTTTTGGTATGAGGAATTAGGATTAAGGGAAATAGATATTTAAGAGATAATTTTTATAAAGTGTTCATCAGATTCTGAAGGGTTGGTTTTTTTGTTTTTATATGTGTTTTGTTTTGTTTTGTTTTTCTTCCTCTGGATGGGGAAAACATTGTCCATAACCAATCTAATATAGTTGTCCTAGCACTCTGAACTCCTGAGAGGAACTGCTTCAATCAAGGTTGTTCATCTCACAATGATGTTAATGTGTACATTCCCATAAGTCATTCCATGCTTCTTTAGAGTCTGACCATTTATGGTTTCTTATAGAACATCAATATTCTATAGTATTCATCTACCATAACTTGTTTAACCATTTCTCAATAGATGGGCATCCCCTCAGTTTCCAATTCTTTGCCACTTCAAAAAACTGCTATGTAGGAACATGTAGGACTTTTCCTTCTTTATAATTTCTTTTGGATATAGATCTAGAATTGGAGTTACTGGATCAAAGGGAATGAACAATTTTATTGCTCTTTTGGGCATCATTCCATATTGTTCTCCAGAACAGTTGGATCTCTTCACAACTCCAACCGCAATGCATCAATGTCCCAATCTCCCACAACCTCTCCAACATTAATTATTTTTCCTTTTTTCTCATCTTGGCCAATCTTATAAGTATGAGGTTATACCTAATTGTTATTTTAATTTGCATTTCTCTAATCAATGGTTTGAAACATTCATATCCTTTGGCCATTAATCAATTGGGTAATGACTTGTAACCTTATAAATCTGATGCAATTCTCTATAGATATTAGAGATGAGACCTTTATCATATCTCTTAGCTGTGAAGATTGTTTCCAAGCTTTCTGTTTTCCTTCTAATTTTGGCAGGATTGATTTTATTAGTGCAAACCCTTTTTAATTTAATATAGTCAAAATCATTCATTTTGCAGTTAACAATGTACTCTAATTCTTGTTTGGTCATAAATTTAGAGAGAGAGAGAGAGAGAGAGAGAGAGAGAGAGAGAGAGAGAGAGAGAGAGAGAGAGAGAGAGCATTTCTTGGTCTATTAATTTATTTGTGGTGTTGCTCTTTATGCATCCATTCATTTTCAAGGCCTAATCTACTGTACCAACAAAAAGCTACTTTATTCTTGCAAATTCACTTTTCCCCTTTGATGTCTTCCTGCAATCAGCTGATTCCTTCTAGAACATTCATTTCAAGGAGAAGAAGTAGCCTTGTCTTAGCTTCATTTCACTCCAAGCTACATTTCTGACTTTGGATTTGCCCTGTGAAAAATAATTTTCTCCCCCCACCCTCAGTCCTGCTTTATTTTTTTTGTAATTTGTTTTCTTCTCCATGAAATTGTAAGTTCTTTGAGGTCAAGTTCTATCTGTTTACTTTGTATCCTCAGGGCTTACAGTGTCTAGCAAATTTTAAGTTTAATAAAAGCCTGTTGATTTAAACAGTTCCTCTATCTGGTAGGTGGGAAGGGGAAAAATCCCAATGAAAACTGTAATGACAGCAAGAAATTAAAGCAAAATATAGAAAATGCTTTCCAAATGTCAGTCCCTCCAACAATCCTGCGAGAAGCAGCCAGGTGACATAGTAGATAGAGCAATGGGTCAATAGTCAGGAAAACCTGAATGCAGATCCAGTTTCATATACTTTTTGGGTATATAACTCTAGGCAAATCACTCAATCTTTGTCTCAGTTTCCTTAAGTATAAAATGATAAAATTTACTTCTTTGAATTGTTATGAGGATTAAATGAGATATTATTTGAAAGAACTTAGCACAGTGCCTATATTATAAAAAGGCTTATTTACTTCTCTTTCCCATTTTAAGTTAAGAAGCCATCATAGAAAATTTAATTTTATCTTTAAATAAGGAAAACAGTAATCCATGTGTCAGAAAAAAACTGATTATAAGCCCTAGAGTCAGATATTTAAGACCAGGTCTTCTAAATCAGCATTTAGTATTCTTTTTTCTTATTTATTTAATTTTTAAAAATTTCTAAATTTTTCTCCAATTACACAAATCAGATAATAGAGATAGTTAATTAACATTCATTTTTTGGTAAGATTTTTGAGTTTCACATTTTTTGCCACCCTTTCTGCCCTCCCCACTCCCCTTGAAAGTGAATAATTTGATATAGATTATATACGTACAACAATGTTAAACATATTTTCATATTAGTCATGTTGTGAAAAAGGAATAGAAACAAAAGAGAAAAAAGATGAGAAGAAAAGAACTTATAAAACAAATTTTAACAAAGTGAAAATAGTATGCTTTGGTCTGCACATAAATTAACCCTCTTGCCATTTAATATACTTCACCCACTTCAGTATCTCTAGTCCTGATTATAACACCTTGCACCCCATAGATGTTCTGCAAAATGTTATTGAATTAGTTTGAATGTAACATTTTAATTTATATACAGTAATCCCTTCATTCATTTATGATTGACAGTGATTGTTACAAATCTTTCTCCTTGCTCACAGACATGTTCAAGTTTTCCCTAATTTTTTTTTTCCTGGGGGGAATAAGAGGGAGGAAAGTCTCTTGTAATTTAAATTCACATTACAATCACATTGTATCAAGAACTTGATGATTCTTTCCAGAAAAGATATCTTTATTCAGTTCATAGAATTAAAAAGTGAAATGGCCATTGGAAGTGTTTTTATTATCATTAGGATTTGAAAATCTCTGTTAAATATTTGATCTTTTGTCTTATTTTGTCTTTTTTTGTTACTATCTTAGTATAAACTGTTTCCCTGTGAACTGACAGTAGAATTGGAACCTATTTCTGATTAGATTGAAAGTTCTATAAGATAGGAAAAAGGATTTTCTACTATTGTACTGAGTTTATTGATCTGGGACAGTAAGAGGAAGAATTTAGTTCTTATTCCAGTCTATTATCATTTGCAATCCAAAACTTCATAAAAAATAATAAAATTGTAGGCTTTGTATTTTGCCAAACAATATTCTTATTCATGAAAGTAGGATTCAGAGACCTCACATAAATTGATATATCACTGTATAAGTTCGCAAAAGTCTCTATGACCTTTCATAGTTAATATTATTCTGAAATATACTTCATCCACCCACTTCTTGGTCAGAGTTATGGAGATAAGAGCCAGTTATTAACTATAATTCATATTTTTATGAATTTCAAGTGCCTAAATAAAAAAAAAAACTTTCTGATTTCACAAGTGATCTGAAATGCTCTCTCATTGAACTGTCAGTGTTTCTCCCAAGCTGTAATCTAATATATATTGAGCAGTTAAAAGTCTGATTTCATCCCCACCCAAGTCCTTTTGAACTTGGAAGTTTTCAAAAGAAATGAGTAGTAAATTCTAACGTATCTTAACTCCTAAATAATCTTTGAACACACATAATATTCAGAAGGAATTCATTTCCTTTTAATAGATATATACATATTGGCAGAACAAAAAATTTTAACATGTCTTTGCTACCCCCATTTTGCTTCCACATACAGATAAATAGACAAGAACAGGTAGAAAGTACTTATCTCTATTAATTGGAAAAAAATTCTTGTGATTTCTTTTATTGAATTTCATTTATTTACTCTTTTTTTTGGATAGTCTCCCTTTGTTTCCCATCAAATTAAGGAGAGGGCATTTATGTCTGAATTTTTCTTCAAAAGAGCTTTCACATTTTTGCATTTTAAAATTTCTTTCTAAATCAACCAGCTCAATTGCTGGTACTTGTTCCTTCAATTTTGTGTTCCCCTTGCTCTATTAGACTATTAGTGCTTCTAAAAGGAAGGAGTTATTAATTTTATGAGCTTTCCTATGTTTTTCAAAATTCTCTAATACTGCCCCACTCCCAACTCTAGCCAAACTTCTCTGAGTTGAGAGACTATTGATGTTTAATAAAAAGTGACCAGGTACGGGGCAGCTAGATGGTGCAGTGGATAGAGCACTGGTCCTGGAGTCAGGAGGACTTGAGTTCAAATTCATCCTAATACACTTAATAATTACCTAGCTGTGTGACCTTGGGCAAGCCACTTAATTGTCTTGCAAAAAAAAAGTGACCAGGTACATATCTATAAGCTCTCTAGTGCTTATACTGTTAATCTGTTAAACAGTCTCAATATTTCTGCCAATCCTATTTGCTACTACAATATACTCTTCAACTATACCAATTGCAGGGGGCAGGTATAAGAAATTCCTTGGCATTATTCATTTCATTTTAACAATAATGAATATATTCCTTGCCTATTCCAAAACTGACAAGTTGACTGAGTATCATTGTGGGTTGTGATTATAGACTTCTATTAAAACTATTTTTAATAATGATATTATATCACATTGCTATATTATCCTCAAAAATTAACCAAATTTTAACAGGTTTTCATTGTACATAGTTATATTTTTGAGAATATAATGTGAGAGTAATTATGAATCTGGTTACTTAGAGCAATTGTAATTAATGACTTGTCTTCATCTAGGTTGGTTTGGTGAACTGTATTTCTCTCTTTTTCCTCTATCTTCTAGGGTTTAAATAGAGTTGGATACCTTGACTTCATTTTTAAGAAACAACTAAAAAAAGGGGACTGGGAAGTCGAGTTGGTATGGAGCTGTTTGTCTTTTCTGTGATTATTCTGAATATGGTGTCTGGATATGTTGACCCACACTAGGGAACATTTCCACTGGCTTCTGGGATTGAACAATTATATCTAAAATTTGAGAAAAGTTTTTGAAGTCATTTACATTTACAATTATTTGGGATATCCTAAGTACTCTGGATTATATCTACAATGAGGAGTAATATAAGAATATAAAAATAAATACAGTATTCCTTTGGTATCAGGAAGTTAAACTTAAAGTCAGAATATCAGTGAATAAACCTGTATTATGCACATATTATAAATCTGGCATTGTGGCAAGAATTTGAGATAAAAAGAAAGACAAAAATAGTCCCTACTCTCTAGGAGCTAACAGACTTAAGGGAGAGACAAAATGCAAATAAATAAGTACAAAATGTCTCTCTCTCTCTCTCTCTCTCTCTCTTTGTCTCTCTCCTTCAAATTATGAATATTTTCCAAGGGGAGGAACTAAAATTAAGGAGAACTGGGCAAGGCTTTTGGCAGGGGAGAGGACTGTATCTGAGACTTGGGAACCCAAAAAGACAGAGATACAGAGGGGGTTCTAGGTGGAGGGCAGTCATTGAAAACTCTTGAAATTTTGAAATGTGGTGTGATATAGACTGGCTCTACGGCTTCACTATTATCTCTAGGGGGAAAGTGTCTAGTATAACTAGTCTGTATCAGCGGATAAGATAATTTGGTACTGAATGAGTACCAAACTCTTTCATAGTCCTCCAGAATGAAGCTAAGTAGCATAAAAATTACTTTAAAGGACTCAGAATTATTGTCAAATAATTTCCTCAAAAATACCACAACCATCTCTAATTAAAACAAACACAAAACTTGACATGACTTGCTTAATCTTCAAAATTAATTGCTAGTTCAATATACTAGCATTTAAAATATTTTCCTGTGAATAAAAACATACATCATAGTGTGCAATAAAAATGATCCAGAATTTACAAATGAGGTATTTTTTTTTAGTTTTTTTTGCAAGGCAATGGGGTTAAGTGGCTTGCCCAAGGCCACATAGCTAGGTAATTATTAAGTGTCTGAGGCCATATTTGAACTCAGGTACTCCTGACTCCAGGGTCAGTGCTCTATCCCCTGCGCCACCTAGTCACCCCTAAAATGATGTATTTTTGGAAAAAAAAAGAAGGAACTTTGAATGAAAAGGTCATACACAGACTAGATGTGTGACTTTTAACCTATCACTTTTTGTTCTCCAACATGCTTCTTAATTTTTCAAAATGGAAATAAAAAACTCTGTGTTACCCTACTCACTTAGTTGGCCTGACTATACAATGAGCTATAACAATTTTAAAAATATTTGTATTGATGTACTTATAGCTATAGTTCTTATAGCAATGAAAAAGCAAAGGAAAATACTAGGATACCTTAAAAAATCTGACTCAGGTAATGCAAAGCAAACCTAAGAGGCACTTCCTTCTATTTCTGCTGTGTTCAGTTTAGGATATTAATATGAAGCAAAGCAAAAGTTCAGTGGGTCAGATAAAAATGTTGCCAGGGATCTGCCCCTTAAGGTGCTATCTCTTTTGTGAATGGCATTAGTAACATGAAAGAGTCTCTAATAAATGGGAAAAAACCTAACACTTTTGGAATCTTGAATTGACATATTAATAACACTCCAAGAATATTCAAAGAAATAAACTTTTTTTATTTATAAAGTCACCAAGATCATTTTCTTTCTCCTGTTTTACAACTTATTGCTGAAACACAATCAACCTAAAAAACAAGGAATGAATGTGTCATAATAACTTTTACTTTATGGTATTATTCTGTGGTCAGCTCTGTAGCTTTTAAAAGAGTGAATGGATTTGACTTATTTTGGATTAATATTTCTCTCCAATGTTAAATTTAAAGATCACTTGTTAAGTTAGATTGAGAGGTAGTCACTAAATATTCAAAGGAGGTAAATTTTTAAGCAAAGGACCTTGCATTTCATATATATATATATACATATATGATTTTCTGAGTGTATTTAGAAGTGAAAGAGAAAAAAAAACATGCAAGACAGGCAAAAAAATCTTGAAATTTTAATGTTAATTTACAGCATAGGTTAATTGTTCAAAGAAAATTATCTCCAGGGTTATTTGAAATTGGAGGACATTGCCTATCCTGTAATGGTTCTCTTAGGCTATTGAAATAGAGACAAAATTTGACCTAGATACTTTTCACAGTTTCCTGAGATGTGGTGCATATTCAGATAACTTAACAGTTGCTATCCCTGTGGATCCCCAAATGTTTTTCTACTGTAAATAACATTTCTCCTTGGCTAAATTTTCCCTGCTTGTTTAGAATTTGCAATGATAAATTTTTAAAAGATTTGAAAGAAATTTAGTCCAATTACCCTCATTTTAAAAATGAGAGAAGGTTCAGAAAGGAAAACTCATTTGCTTAAGAAGTAGTCCCCATCTTCCCTGTAAATCTGATACTTTGTATGAGTACAGATCTAACTTTCCATGAATAAATTAAAGAATAGAATGTGATCAATTCATGTCAATAGAATATTTGCAAGAGTCAGATATTTCCCAAGGTATTTTTAAATGTTAAGGCCAGATTGCCAATTAAAAAAAAAAGAAATATATCCAATGTTTTTTCTTTCCTAACCCCTTCCTCATTTTCTATAGTTTGAAAACTAACTATACAACATAAAAATATTATTTTGTAATAAAATTAGGCAGATGAATATGTTTCCTAAATATATGACAGTCACTGACAACCAAATTTTACATCTGAAGCATGATGATACATATGAAATTAAACCACTTTATCATTAAGATATCTCAACAGAAATGTCTGTAGATATCTCTAACTCTATATTCATATATACCTAGTTGAAATAACACGAATTTTTTTGTTGTTGACAGATTCTTAGCCAAGAAGTCAAAGATTCCTAAAGATAATCAATACCTTTCCAGACTCTTAACCCTGTCTTTGTTGCTGATAAAGTCAGAAAACAATATAGTACATATAAATGAAGTCAACAGATAATTATGAAATCTCATCTCTTCTCATCTCAATTATCTTCCTATATCTCTTCTGTCACTAAACTACTTGAAAAGGTTATCTATAATTGGTGCTTCCGCTTTCCTCTTCCACTCTCTGCTTAATTCTTTATAAGCTACCTTTTGACTTTATTGCTAAAATGAAACAATATTGTCTGAAATTACCACTCTCTTAGATGCCAAATCCAACAGGTTTTTCTAATTACTTATTTTCTCTCTGCAGACTTTGACACTGTTAATTGCCCTCTCCTCTTCCTTAGTACTCACTTCTCCCTAGGTCTTCAAGATATCATTTTCTTCTTGTTTTTCTAACTGCTCCTTCTCTAATGCCTTTGCTAGATCTTTAACCAGATCATGACCTCTCTCTGCAGGTGTGTCAGAGGAATCTGTACTGGTCCTCTCTCCATCTGCACTACTTCACTTGATGATCTTACTAACTGCCATGGATTAAATTATCATCCCTGTGCTAATGATACTCAAATAAATCTATTCTCCTCCAACTTCTATACTGTCCTCCAATCCCATATCTCCCAGTATACTTCACACATCTTGAAACATACCCAAATCAGAACACGTTACTTTCCCCCCCTAAACTCATGCCCTTCTGTCTTTTCTGTTACAGTAAAAGATCAAACTACTGTTGTCATTCCTTAAATTCACTCTCATGTTCATATTAGATCTGTTGCTAAGTCATCAACTTGGCAAAATCCCTTTAACATGGCCCCATCTCTCTTCTGACACTGACACCACTCTTGTCCTCACATGCCTGACCTATTGCAGTAAACTGCCAGTAGATCTTCTTGCTTAAAATCTCTTTTTTCTTAACGAGAAATTTTCTTAAGTGCTGATCTGACTCTCTCATCTTCCTTTCCCCACTCAATAAACTTCAATCATTCTGTATTCCCTCCAGCACTAAAAGACAAAGTCCTCCACTTGACATTCAAAGTCATTCATATCTTAAGTCATTCATACTTTTCCATTCTTCTTATACCATATTCTTTTTCCACTTAGATTCATTCCAGTGAAATTGGCCTTCTTGCTATTCCATGAATAAGATATTGTCTCCCCTAATTAAAGTGTGAAATTCTTGAGAATAGGGACTGTTTTTTGCTTCTTCTTGTACAATCTAAAGCTTGGCACAATGCCTGACCAATAACAGGCATATAATAAATCTTGATTGTTGGATTAATTGATCTCCAATGCCAGCTTCAATAAATAATAATATTGACTAAAATTTGCTTTTTCTCTCTTGCATATACTCCAGTTGCCAGTGTGACAAGGAAACATAGCAAAGATGAAAACCATCTGATTTATAGGCATAGAATTCATTCTCCAATTGATAAATGCTTAAAGGAAGTGAACAAGAAGTTTTCAGAAGAAGAAATCAAAGTTATCAACAATCATATGGAAAAATGCTTTCAGTCACTATTGGTTAGAGAAATGCAAATTAAAGAAACCTTAAGGTACCACCTCAGATCTAACAGATTGGCTAATATACAGAATTACAAATGTTACTCTAGTGCTGTTTATTTGATATAACAGAGTTATTGACAATAAATAATGGCAGAGCGGTAGGAGGAAAAAAGTCTAATTAACATGAATAGTTGAAAACATAGACACAACCTGGAGAAAAATCAAGGACTGACATCTCTAGACCTCATGGGAATTCATTTAATAAATTCTAATTGAATTTATTAATATAAACCAAGAGAACAATATACACATCAACATCAACATCATGAGATAAACAATCTTGATGGATGCAGATCCTCTTGGCAGTCCAGAGAGCTAGGACAACTGTATGTGATTGGTTATGCACTGTATAATTCCCAACCAGAGGAAGAAAAATGAAACAAAATAAAACACACAAGAAATAAAAACAACCTTCTGAATTTGATGAACACTTTATAAAATAATCCCTTATGTATTTCTTTCCCTTAATTATAATTCCTCATGCCAATGATAATTAATTTATAATCATGTTTAATAAAATATGTATGTAAATATTAACCTGACTATTCCCTGTGGAGGGAATTTTAAAAATATTTTTAATTATAAATAAAAATTATTTTTATCATTATTTAAAAAATTGAAATTACAGATTCTCCCATTCCTCCATTCCCCATTCAATGAAAAGGAAAGTGCTAGCACTCATTATATGAGGTGATGCAAAACATGTTTCCTTGTTTGTAATGTTATGAAAGAAAACACAGACTAAACAAACCTGAGAAAAATAAAGTTTAAAAATTATGCTTTGATTTGAATTCAGGCTCACATTGTTTTTTCCTCGGAAACAGGCAACATTTTTCATCATAAGTCCTATTGAATTGTTGAGATTACCTATAATTTATTGCTGTAACTAAATACAATTCTCCTGCCTCTATTCACTTCATTTTGCACAAGTTCATGGAAGTCTTTCTAAAATTTTCTTATAGCACAATAATATTTCATCAGAATCATATACCATAACTTGTTTAGACATTCTCCATTTGATGTGAAGTATTCCAGTTAACTTCCAATTCCTTGCCATCACAAAAAGAGCTGCTATAAATATGTTTGTAAATATAGGTCTTATTCTTTTCTTATTTTTTCTTTTATCTCTTTGAGACACAGACTTAGTAGTACTATAGCTAGGTCAAATTGGCTTTTCAAAATGATTCAAATCGAATCATAAAATAAACAAGAAAGAAGTTAAGGAGGTAAACAGATTGTTTGAAAAACTAGATATGATAGACTTATGGAGAAAATTGAATGGGGATAGAAAGGAATATACCTTTTTGTCTGCAGTACATGGCACTTATACAAAAATTGACCATGTACTAGGGTATAAAAACCTAATGATCAACTTCACAGAGGCAGAAATAGTGAATAATTCTTTCTCAGATCACCATGCAATAAAAGTCCTATGCAATTTTGCGCCAGGGAGATATAGACCCAGAATTAATTGGAAACTGGATAACCTCATTTTAAAGAATGAGTGGCTCAAACAAAAAATTATCAAAAGAATTAATAATTTTATCCTAGATAATGACAGTAATGAAACAACAAACCAAAACCTATGGGATTCACTCAAAGTGGTTGTCAGGGCATATATTATATCTTTAAATGCTTACATGAAAACATTAGAGAAAGAGGAAATAAATGAACTAAATATGCTACTAAAAAATCAGAGAAAGAACAAATTAAAAATTCCCAGTTAAATACCAAATTAGAAATTCTAAAAATGAAAGAAGAAATTAATAAAAGCAAAAGGAAAAAAAAAAACTTTGGAATTAATAAATAAAACCAAAAGTTGGTTTTATGGAAAGACCAATAAAATTGATAAACCTCTGGCCAATTTGATTTAAAAAATGAAACAACAAGCAAAATTGCTAGTATCATAAAGGAAAACGGTGAATTTGCCACCAATGAGGAGTAAATTAATTAAATTAAATTAAATTAAATAATTCGGGAACTATTTTGCCCAAATCTATGCCAATAAATTAGACAATCTAAATGAAATGGATGAATATTTACAGAATATAAGTTTCCCAGGTTAAACGAAGAGGAAATTAAATACTTAATCAACCCTATCTCAGAAAAAGAAATTCAACAAGCCATCATTGAACTGCCTGATGGAATCACAAGTGAATTCTACCAAACATTTTAGGAACAATTGTTTCCAATTCTATACAAACTCTTTGGAAAAACAGGGGAAGATAGAACTCTGCCTAACTCTTTCGATGAAAGCAATATGGTGCTGATACCTAAACCAGGAAGAGTTAAAACAGAGAAAGAAAATTATAGATGTATCCCCCTGATGAATGCAAATATCTTAAATAAAATCTTAGTAAAACATTTACAACAATTTATCACTAGGATAATACATTTTGACCAAGTAGGATTCATCCGAGGAAGGCAGGGTTGATTCAATATTAGGAAAACTGTTAGTATAAGCAATAATATCAACAACAAACCTATCAGAAATTATATGGTCATAGCAATAGTTGCTGAAAAAGCTTTTGACAAAATACAGCATCCATTCCTACAAAAAAACACTAGTGTAGGAATAAATAGACTGTTTCTTAGAATAATTGTTTCTTAGAATAATAAGCAGTATCGATCTGAAACCATCAACAAGCATTATAGTCAAGGCTAGAGGTATTCCCACTAATATCAGGGGTGAAACAAGGATGCCCATTATCACCACTAGTGTTCAATATTGTATTAGAAATGTTAGCTTCAGCAATTAGAGAAGAAAAAGAAATTGAAAGAATTAGAATTGGGAAGAAAGAGACAAAACTCTCACTCTTTGCAGATGACATGATGATCTTCCTAGAGAAGCCCAAGAAAACATCCAAAAAAATACTGAAACCAATTAGCAAAAACCCTCATAAATCCCCAACTCTCCTATACATGACTAGCAAGATACAGCAGGAAGAGCTAGAAAGAGAAATCCCATTCAAAGTAACCTCAGACAATATAAAATACCTGGGAGTATATTTGCCAAGGCAGACTCAGAAACTTCTTGAAAACAATTATAAAACACTTCTCACACAAATAAAACCAGATTTAAATAACTGGGAAACATCAACTGCTCATTGATTATTTGGAGCTTATATAATAAAAATGACAATTCTACCTAAACTAAACTACCTGTTTAGTGCCCTACCAATCAAAATTCCAAAATGTTACTTTAATGAGTTAGAAAAAGTTGTAAGTAAATTCTTATGGAGAAATAAAAACTCAAGAATTTCCAGGGATTCAATGAAAAAAAAGTGCAAAAGAAGGTGGCTTAGCCCTCCCTTATCTAAATTATATTATAAAGCTTCAGTCATCAAAACTATCTTGTCTTGGCTAAGAAATAGAGTGGTGGACCAGTGGAATAGACTAGGTACAATAGCAGTAAATGACTATAGTGATCTGCTGTTTGATAAACCCAAAAGGTCCAGCTATTGTTTGATAAAAACTGCTGAGAAAATTGGAAGTTAGTATGGAAGTAACTTAGCTTATACCAACATCTTACACCATACACCAAGATAAGATCCAAATGGATACAGGATTTAGACATAAAAACAATGCTATAAGCAATCTAAAAGATCAGGGACTGGTTTACCTGACAGATCTATGGAAAGGGAAGCAGTTTATGACCAAGGAAGAGATGGGGAACATCACTAAAAACAAACTATGATTTTTATTACATTAAATTAAAAAGCTTTTGCACATACAAAACCACTGTAACCAAGATCAAAAGAAATGTATGAAATTGGGAAACAATTTTTGCAACTAATATTTCTGACAAAGGACTCATTTCTAAAATATACAGAGAACTGAGTCAAATCTTTTTTTAAAAAAGCCATTCCCCAATTGACAAATTGCTGAAGGATATGCAAAGGCAATTTGCAGTTGAGGAGATCAAAGCAATCCATATTCATTTGAAAACTTGCTCTAACTTATTACTTAATAGAGAAATGCAAATTAAAGCTTCTCTGAGGTACCACCTCACACCTCTCAGACTGGCCAATATGACCAGAAAGGATAATGATCATTGTTGGAAGGGTTTGTAGGAAATCTGAGACACTATTACATTGTTGGTGGAGCTGTGAATTCATCCAACCTTTCTGGAGAGAAATTTGGAACTGTGCCCAAATGGCAACAAAAATGTGCCTAAGTGAGCATCCTTTATTTTTGCTTGTGTAGAAAGTTTGAGATTCTAGAAGTATGCTAGAATAACTGTATATCCTTAGTGACAGAAACCCATTGTCCTCCTGAATATCCTCAGGGGTACAAGAATAGGATCATAAGAATCTGGTACTTTTTTTCTTTATAGTTTACAAAATGTCTAGACTTGGTAAACTCAAGATCTAACTTAAGATATAATTGGTAAATATTAAGAAAATAAAGATACAGTTATAACAGATATATATAGCTAATATATTATTTTCTAAGTCAATAAAAAATTGCTTGGATCTTTATATTTGAATTTGACACCACTATGTAGGCATATTATTCTATTTTATTCTCAAAACTCTTTGGGGAAGATATTGAACCAAAGAGCTAGATCTAACTGACTTGTGAGTATTAGTAATCAAATTTTCAGTATGGGTATTATAACTTGGAAATTAACAAATATTTTCAATCAGTGTTTGATTTATCTCTAGATTTTAGGAAAAGATAGGTATAATAACATAGATTGAATGAAAAATTAATTACATCCTGATTTTTGAAGAACTGGTAGGTAAGCATTTTTCAGCATAGTGCTATACTGAATGTGTTATCATTATCATTTTATAGATGAGAAAACTGAGGGCTCAAAGATTTTATGTGACTTGCCAAGAATCACATGATATGTAAATATTCTAAACATGGTCTGAAATCACTTCTTTCCAAACTATAGATCTTGAACTTCTTCTATATCATTCTGCCTTCAAATGACACTACAGAAAAGCTAATATAAGCTCTTCATTTTACAGGTCCACAAACTAAAGTTTTTTTAGAAATGAAATGAGTTATCAAGAAAATAAGAATTGAAAAAGAAAATAAGTCAATATTTCAAAAAATAATTTAAAAATATAGATTAGACTTGTTCCCCTAGACTCAGAAAGTAGAACTAAGTTTTCCTGAGGAAAACAATGAAACTTCACCACACATTAGAAAATACCATAATAATCATGGCTATTATAATGCAGAATAGATTGCTTTGAGAAGACATAGAAAATTCCTCACTGGATATACTTAAAAAAAGTCTGACTAATCACTTTTGTTGGTGTTTATCGGACTTCTTAGTCAGGTAAGGTTGAACTAGATGGTTTAGTTAGCCTTCATGCCATCTGAAGATTAGTTAAAAGACCTGGTGGAATTTTGACTAGAATAGAGAAGATTCAGGGAGAGAAAGAAACTGCTTCAAACATTTGAAAGATTATCATAATGTTTTGGTTATCACCTGAAGGAATAATGAGGTACATTGAATGTAACTTGGAAAGATGAAAATTGAAGCTTGAATTAAGTAAAATGTTCCTTAAATATTAATACTTTATTAAAACAAAATGACTTGATTCAAAATAAACAGGTTCCCTCTCATAGCAAGTCTTTATTCAAAGTCTTCTTGACTACCTGTCAGCTATGTTATGGTTGAAATAATTTTTTGTATGTTTTTATGATAAGTTGAACTTAGCTGGCCTATGGTATTTTTTCTAACTCTGAGATTCCGACAGTAGGCTTACATGTAGATGGGCCAAAAGATTAAAAGAAATGCATTGTAAAGTAGTTAAGCATAAAGAGTACCCAAGAGAAAGATTAAAGCATTTCATAATCTATTTAATGTCATTCACTTCTGAATTCACAACAAACATTTTTTCAACATTTTAAATATACAGTAGTATTTCAATTACTGGCTGATTGCACACATAACTAATTATAGTTGCATCATCATCATTATTGTGATTTTGATTTATTTTTGTCTTTGCTTTCAATATTTTCTGTGTGCATACAATAATTTAGATTGATTGCAAATGAGAAAGCAGATGTACAAATGACTCTGTGATTCTATGAAATGCCAGGCACAGTAGGGTGAAGATTGTAAAGGCATGTGTGTTATTAACATTTCTTGACTGCTTAGTATTTAGAGGGAAATGAAGTTCTTTCATTATCAGGCATTCTTCTAAGCAAAAGAAAATCCATATTTATGTCACTTTGCAAATTAGCAGAAGAATTACAGCCAAGAAAAGTAGTAACTTTCCCAAATGCCAAGAGGAATTAAAGTCATCAGAGACAATCTAAATTGTCAAATTATAGAATATGATCATTTCCATCATTGTTACAGGCAAAAATAATGACTTAAACATTATAAAATATTTATGAGTATCAACTAATGGTCAATCGATGTTTAAAAAGTATTAAAAATTCTTTTTACCTTTTCTCTCTTTTTATAATACTGCTTGTGATTAACTTTTCCCTATCAAAAACTATTTCTGTTGCAACTTTCACATAGAAATTGAATTTGTGATGCGTAAAAGAAGTTGATTATATTTTTCCTTACCAGCTGAAAGAAAAAAACATTAGCAAATTATCATAATCAACATAAAGACAGCTGAATAAATATTGAACATAAACTAAAACTGAATGAAAAATTGAACTAATATGAAGGATGATTTTATTTAGTGCTATTTCACTGTCATTAAAGAATTGAAGTGTTCATATAATTAAGTAAACAATTTGATGGGCAATTTTTAAGGAATTTCTCAATTTATAAAAATGACAAAATATAATAATTACTCTGGAATCATATACTTTTGTTCCTTGTTTTTTAGATGTTTTCAGTTGTGTCTGATCCTTTGGGAGTACTTTTGGCATTTTCTTGGGAAATATACCAAAGTAGCTTGGCATTTCCTTCTCCAGTGTCCAGAGGACACCAGTTGTGTCCTTCTTTGAAATCAGTCACTTCAGACTTTCAGGCAAGATGGCAGAGAGAATACAGGCACAGTTCTAAAGTCTCCTGATCTTTCCCCATCTATGATATAAAACAAACCTCTTAAAAGAAATCCAATCAACAAAACGCAGAAAGAAAAGCCAGGAGAAAGAACATGTACCTCAGAATTTGTTTTCCATGGTTCTGGAAGGGTGGATTAGCCTTGGATCAGCCTGATTAGCTTGGTGGGGTTGGAGCCCTGGGAGCCTGAGGGCCCAACAGCTGGACCTGCTTGATCAGCTTGCCTAGAGCCTGGTTGATCACAGGGGGTTTTGGTCAACTAGGGAGCAGAGGCATTGGTGTTGGCGTAGACCATTGGGAGCTTGCTGACAGGGCTGGAGGGAGTGTTGAGGTGCAGGAGAGCAGGGACATCATTGCTGGGCTACTCTGGTCCATGCCTCCATTGCAACCGAGGCCTCTTCCCAGAACAAGCACAATCACTGTCTACTTCTGCACATGGCATAGGTGTGTGAGCAAAAGAACCAATTCAGCTGACAATAGGGAGAGAGATTACCTCACCCCAAATAAAAGCCCACCATTGATTGAAGACAAAAGGATTTAATAGCTTCAATCACTCCCTCCAGGCTAAGGGAGTAGACCTCAATCAAAGTCACAGACACTCCAGAGAAGGCAACCAGTACCTCCTACTGGGAAGCTGTGGTACTGCACTCAGTGACTAAAGCCTCTAGGGATCCCAACACCAAACAACTGTGAACCAGCTACTCCCCAACTCAAAACCTTAGCAAAATGAAGAAAGGTCAACGGAAAGGTGGATCCATAGAAAAAATTCTTGGAAGGAAAAGATCCTAACTCAGAGAGACCTAGAACCTCTGAGGAGAATATGATCTGGTCTCTGGCACAGAAAGACTTTCTTGAAGAAATAAGGAATAAGTTTAAAAATCAACTGGAAAATTTGGGAAAAGAAACCCAAGAGAAGATTAACACCTTGCAAAAAGCAAACAAATCATTGGACAAATAAAATTGGACAAATACAAAATGAGAATAATTCTCCCAGAACCTCAGTTGGGCAAATGCAAAAAGAAAATAATTCTCTCAAAACCTCAACTGATCAGATTGAAAGCTCTTTAAAAAAAATAGAATTGACCAATTGGAAGAGGATTTACAAAAGGTAAATGAAGAAAACTCTCTTAAAAAAAGGATGGAGTCTGCAGAAAGTGACTTCATGAGACAGCAAGAGCCTGTTAAACAAAACCAAAAAAAAATAGAAAAACATAGAAGAGAATGTAAAATATCTCATCAGCAAAACCACTGACCTTGAGAATAGATTGAAGAGGGGCAGTCTTAGAATCAGTGGACTTCCTGAAAACATTGAATTTAGTATTTACGGGATCTAGTGATGGAAAATTGCCCTGATATCATGGAAACAGAGGGCAAAGCAGTTATTGAAAGAATACATCTATCCCCTCCAGAAAGAGATCCTAAAATGCAAACACCAAGGAATGTTGTGGCCAAACTACAGAACTATCAGATAAAAGAGAAAATCCTGCAAGCAGCCAGGAAGAATCAATTTAAATACCATGGAGCAATAGTAGATTACACAAGACCTAGCTGCATCAACATTAAGGAATAGAAGGGCCTGGAATGAGACATTCTGAAGAGCTAGGGATCTTGTAATACAGACAAGAATCCATTATCCAGCAAAGCTGAGCTTTCATTTATAGGGGGAAAAAGATGGGCATTTAATGAAATGGAAGAATTCCAAAAATTCCTGATGAAAAGACCAGAGCTAAATAGAAAATTTGGACATAAAACAGGAGGTTCAAGAGACACATATGAAAAGGTAAAAAAAAAAAAAGCAGGGTAAAGAAAAAAAACTGCTATCCAGTAAGTTGAAACTGGCAATATCCCAGCATGAGAAAAAGATTCTCATAACTCTTGAAAATCGTAACTCTAACAGAGAGAATATACTTTGCCAGAAGTGATGGACACTCATGACTTATGCATGAAACTGCTATCCAATGGGATGAAACTGGATATAACTGTACTTGGGAGTAAGACTTTAATAAATCTCAAGAATTGTAACTCTATTAGGTAGAATGTGTTTAGCTAGAAGTATTGAATATTCAGAATTTTCTATGACTCAGACAGAATGATTTAAAAACACCTCCCCCTTAAAAAGGGAGACAGGAAGGAGACAGGAGGAGGGAGGGGATTGAATGGGGGTAAATCTCATTACATTAAGAGGTACAAAATATCTATGGTAATAGAGGGGAAGAAGGGAGGAGATGAGAAACACCTGAATTTTCTTCTCATCAGACTTGGATTACAGTTAATTTACACAAAAACTCAGTTAACTTAATAACCATCTAACCTTTCCAGTATTAAAAGGGGAATAGGGGAGGGGGGGCAGAGGAAGGGAGGGGGAAGAAAAAGGGAACTAACATAAGGAAGGGAAGGAAAAGGGTAAAATGGAAATGGGAAAGAAAGGGGAGGGGGTTGGATTAGGAGGACAAAGACACTGAAGTGGGTGGTATTCAGAATCAAAATACTGGGAAATATGAATAAAGGGAGGAGAAAGGAGAAAATACAAACAGAGGGAAGATAACATGGAGGGCAAAAATGAGTTAGTAATTATAACTTTGAATGTGAATGGGATGAACTCTCCCTTAAAATGTAAATGAATAGGGAGGCTAGGTGGCATGGTGGATAGAGCACTGGCCTTGGAGTCAGGAGCACCTGAGTTCAAATTTGTCCTCAGACACCTAGGCCGTGGGCAAGCCACTTAACCCCATTGCCTTGCAAAAAGTAAAAAAAAAAAAAAAAAGGAAGCAAATAGCAGAGTGGCTTCAAAACCAGAATCCTACAGTATGCTGCTTACAAGAAACTCATTTGAAGTAGAGAGATACATATAGAGTAAAGGTAAAATGCTGGAGCAAAATATATTTTGTTTCAGCTGAAGTGAAAAAAGTACAGACAGCAATCCTAATCTCAGACAAAGTAACTGCAAAGGGGGAGGGGGGAAAAAGAGTAACTGACAGCTGGAAGGGAAGGAAGAAGGGACAAAGGGAAAGAGGAAAGAAAGGGGGATTGAATGTAAGGGGGCAAACACACTGAAGGAGATGGTATTCAAAAACAAAATATTGGGGAATATGGAAAAGGTGAAAAAAGGGGGGAGGAAAGATAGCATGAAGGGCAATAAAGAATAAGCAATTATAACTTTGAATTTGAATGGGCTAAACTCTCTCATTAAGTGTATGAGAATAGCAGAGTGGATTAACATCCAGAATCCTACATTATGGTGCTTACAAGAAACTCATTTGAAGCAGAGAGATACATACAGAGTAAAGGTGAAAGGTTGGAGCAGAATATATTCTGCTTCAGCTGAAGTGAAAAAGGCAGGGGTAGCAATCCTTATCTCAGACAAAGCAACTAAAAAATAGATCTCATTAAAAGATATAAGGAAATAAATTATACCCTCCTAAAAGATACCATATACAATGAAGCAATTTCTTTTTTTTTCTTTTAAACTTGATATACTTATTAGAATAAGAGATTAGATAATAAAATGGTTAAAATGATCTCCATACAATTTTTAGGCACTATACACACAGTTGTCTTACACGCAGTTGGATTAGGAGGAAGATAGACCTGATGAACTTTAATGACTTGATTCATTTGTGACATTCAAAAAATCCCCACTCTTTTAGATATGCCAGTCAAAAATTAAGAGACATACACCACCAAACAACTCTGAATATCCCACAAAGAATAATTTTAAAATAAATATAGAAATATAGCCATAAGTCTCTAAGTCCTCACAGTAGACTGATGAAGCCCTGGCTATTATGGCAGTGCAGGGCTCTGACTTGATTTAGGTGAAAACAGCTGGATTCCACACAGACAGCAAAAAAATTACAACACAGTGACATCCACTTTCTAATGCTTGTTTTCATAGCAGCAAAAAGCATGCTTCCCATGCACTGCTTCTGAAGGACATTGCAAGGCTCCTCCCTCCCTTCCACTTTAAGGAAAAAAGGTTAAAAAAAGCCTAGTGAGAATGAAATACCACCAAGTGTCAAAAATCCCCCCCACACACACACGCAAAAAAATCACAAGGCCAGCCAGCTTGAGGCTGAAAGAGCAGCAATGCAAAGAATATTCACTGTCATCAAAATTTCACTAATTCAATATCGCACACTTTTTTGGGGGGTCATTAACACAAACAAGAAACCCCCAAAGCAAAGCCAATTTATTCAAGAACATAACCAAAATAAAAAAAAAACACAAATAGAATTTGGCACATGCTTCTTCATCCTTCACAGGGTAAAATGCACATCTGAACAGAGACAAGCATAAGAAATAGGATCTAGGGTAGCATCATTTTGCACAGTGGGGTAAGGGAGCTGCTTTTCTCCAGCTTCCAAAATTAACACTTTAGACACAGGCCACATGAGTTAGTGTGCCAGGCTGGTTAAGGCCTATGGTGGAGCAGAGCCAGCCTGAAAAATCAACTTCCTCAGCATCAGACCTCTTGATAAAGGTGTGAACCATAAGTTGCTTCAAATCAGCTCTTTCTGCTGGTTTTTTTTAATCAGGCATTTATTCACAAAATCTTGAAATTCCAGACTGAAGACTCCACTAGGTAACTTTGGAGGAGGCTCATTGACTATATAATCCAGCAGCTCAAAAATCGCCATAGGTGGCCAGCGGCTATCCATTCCATAAGAGCTGAGAGGTCTCCCAGGAGTTCTTGGTCTTGGTGATGTCTCAGGAGCATCTCCCTCCATTGGACAGCCAAACATCAGTTCTAGCTCTTTGGACTCTGGCGGTGGAATGGGATATCGTCCAATTGCCATCTCCACCAAAGAAACTCCCATGCTCCAGATATCTGATTGTACTGAGTAGTGAGTCCCCTGGAGTCTTTCTGGCGACAAATAAGACCTTGTTCCCACGAAGGAGTTAGCCATGGAATCAATCAGTTGCCCACTGACTCCAAAGTCACAAAGCTTGATTTCCCCTCGTGAGTTCACCAAGATGTTCGATGGTTTGACATTGGCATTTGGCATTATCTTGTGCTTCTCCCTCAGATATGTAAGACCCTTTATTACAGCAATGCTAACTTTCCCCAAGATCTGCTCAGGAATTCTTCCAGCCTTCTTAAGAACCTAGTCCAAAGATCCCCCATCCATGTGCTCCATGCAGATATTGATTTCCCCATCACTGTAAAAGGCCCCATAAAACCCTACAATATATGGAGAGTTGCATTCATGCAGGACTTGCAGCTCTCGTATAATCTGGTTCCGTATTGCTGGCTTGATCTCCAGGTGAATCACCTTTCTTGCCATGATTAGGCCAGATGGTTTGTGCGAAACTTTAAACACCACACCACCATTTCCGGCTCCCAGTTCACTGATCTTCTCAAAGTCATCAAACTTGAGCTCGCCGACTTTCTGTTTCTGAGTGAGAAAAAGCCTCCAGACGCTTGAGCTGCTGTTCATCAAGTTCTAATTCCTCCAGCTTCTTCTGCAGCGCCTCAAGGTTAGTCTCGGCCGAGCTGGTGCCCTTGATGGTGGAGCGGTCTGGGGTCGGGTTGAGCTGGATGGGCACCGGCTTCTTCTTGGGCGTGGTGGCCGCCTCCCGCACCGCCTGTGGCCGCGGCTCCGCCTGCGCCTCGCCCGCTGGGAGGCCGGGGCTCGGGGCTGCGGCGGGGGCTTCCCTGGGGAAGGGCGCGAACCCGCGCGGGGATCCCCTCCACCCCTTCCCGGCTTCGGCCCGGCCGCTGCGGCGCTCGGAAGGGCTTCCCCGGCAGCGGGCAGGCTCGGCGGCCGGGTGGACCGTCTCGCCTCTGGGCGCCGCACTTCGGCCGACAATGAAACAATTTCAATAATAAATATGTATGCACCAAGTGGTATAGCATTCAGATTCTTAGAGAGGAAGCTGAATGAGTTCCAGGAAGACAAAGACAGGAAAACTCTACTGGTAGGAGACTTCAACTTCCCCCTCTCATATCTAGATAAATCTAATCATAAAATAAACAAGAAGGAAGTTAAAGAGGTAAATAGAATTGTTAGAATACCTAGACAGGATAGACTTTTGGAGAAAATTGAATGGGGATAGAAAGTAATATTTTTTTTCCTGCAGTACATTGTACTTAGAGAATAATTGACCATGTGCTAGGGCATAAAAACTTTATAATCAAATACAGAAAGGCAGAAATCGCGAATTTTTCCTTCTCAGGTAATAATGCAATAAAAATCATGGCAATAATGGTCTATGGAGAGATAGACCTAAAACTAATTGGAAATTAAATAACCTCATTTTTAAAGAATGAGTGGATCAAAAAGAAAATTATAGAAAGAATGAATGATTTCATCCTAGATAATCACAATAATGAAAAAACATACCAAAAACTTACGGGATAAATCCAAGGCAGTTATTAGGGAATATATATATAATATCTTTAAATGCTTTCATGAATAAAATTAAGAGGAAATCAATGTACTAAGCATGCAATTAAAAAAAAATTTTGAGTAATGAAACCCCCCCAATTAAATGCTGCATTAGAAATTATAAAAATCAAAGGAGAAATTAATAAAATTGAAAGCAAGAAAACAATTGAACTAATAAATAAAACCCAGAGTTGGTTTTATGATAAAACCAATAAAATTAAGAAACCTTTGCTTAATTTGATTTAAAAAAAAGAAAGGAGAAAACCAAATGGCAATTATCACCAATGAAAAAGGTGAACTTATTACAAATGAAGAGGAAATTAAAGTAATAATTCTGCTTTATTTTGTCCACTGTATGCCAATAAAGTTGGCAATCTAAGGGAAATGGATGAATATTTAAAAAAAAATAAGTTGCCCAGATTAAAATGAAGAGTAAATTAAATACCTAAATAATGTAATCTCAGAAAAAGAAATTCAACTAGCCATCTTTGAATTCCTTTATTAAAATTTTCTTAGACCAGGTTGATTCACAAGTGAACTCTGTCAAACATTTAAGGAACAGTTAGGTCTAATTCTATATAAACTCTGCAAAAATAGGTGAAGAAAGAACACTGGCTAACTCCTTCTATGACACCAATATGATGTTGTTTACTGAATCAGGAAGAGTCAAAACAGAGAAAGGAAATTATAGACCAATTTCCCTATTGAATGTGGTTGTAAAAATCTTAAATAAAATCTTAGCATAGCAATTACAGCAAGTTATCACTGGGATAATACAATATGACCAAGTAGGATTTATCCCAGGGTGGGTTCAGTATTAGGAAAACTGTTAGTATAATTGACTATATCAATAACAAACCTATCAGAAATCATTTGATTATCTCAATAGATGCTGAAAAAGCTTTTGAGAAAATACAGCACCCATTCCTACTAAAAACGCTAGAGAGCTTAGGAAAAATGGATTGTTCCTTAGAATAATCAGCAATATCTATCTGAAACCATCAACTAGCATTATATGCAATCTGGATAAGTTAGAGGCATTCCCAACAAGATGAGGGGTGAAACAAAGATGCTCATTATCAGCAGTACTATGCATTATTGTGTTAGAAATTTTATCTTCACTAATAAGAGAAGAAAAAGAAATTGAAAGAATTAGAATTGGCAAGGAATAGACAAATATCTCACTCTTTGCAGATGACATGATGGGACACTTAGAGAAACCAAAAGATCATCTAAATAACTCTAGAAACAATCAGCAACTTTAGCAAAGTTGCAGGATATAAAATAAACCCACACAAATCCTCTACATTTCTATATATTACTAGCAAGATATAGCAGCAAGAGCTATAAAGAGAAATCCCATTTAAAGTAACTTCAGACAATATAAAATACTTGGGGGTCTACCTTCCAAGGCACTCAGAAACTCTATGAAAACAACTATAAACACTTCTCGTGCAAATAAAATCATATTTAAATAAGTGGGCAAATATCAACTACTCATGGTTAGGCCAAGCTAATATTATAAAAATGTCAGTTCTACCTAAAATAACTACTCATTTAATGCCTTACTAATCAAACTTCTAAAAAATTACTTTTAGGAGCTTGAAAAAACTAAATTCATGTAGAGAAACAAAAAGTCAATAATATCCAGGGATTTAATGAAAAAAATGCAAAGGAAGGTGTCTTAGCCTTACCAGAATTGAAATTATATTATAAAGCATCAGTCATCAAAAGTGTCTAGTACTACCTAAGAAATAGAGTAGTTGATCAATGGGCTATGTGCAAAAAGGAGAGCAGGAAAAGATTATAGTAATCTCCTGTTTGATAAACTCAAAGAATCCAGCTTCTGGGCTCTCTCTCTTAAATAAAATCTGTTGGGAAAATTGGAAGTTAGTATGGCAGAAACTTGAATTAGACCAACACCTCACACCCTATACCAAGATAAGATCAAAATAGATACAGGGTTTAGACATAAGAGACAATATTATAGGCACACTAGGCAGTAAAGCAATAGTTTACCTTTCAGATCTATGGTAAAGGAGGCAGTTTCAAATTAGAACATTTTGATTACATTAAATTAAAAAGCTTTTGCACAAACAAAACCACTGTGACCAAGATCAAATGAAATATAGTAAATTGGAAACAATTTTTACAACTAGTACTTCTGACAAAGGACTCATTTCTAAACTAAGCAGAGAACTGAGTCAAATTTTCAAAAAACAAGCCATTCCCCAATTGATAAATGGTAAAAGGATATGCAAAGGCAATTTACAGATGAGGAAATCAAAGCTAACCATAGTTATATATGAAAAATTGCTCCAAATCACTTGTGATTTAAGAAATGCTAATTAAAACATCTTTGAGATACCATCTCACACCTCTCAGATTGACCAACATGGCCGGAAATGACAATGAACAATGTTGGAAGGGATGTGGGAAATCTGGGGCACTATTGCATTGTTGTTGGAGCTGTGAAATGATCCAACTTTTCTGGAGAGCAATATGGAATTATTCCCAAAAGGCAATAAAAATATGTATACACTTTGATCCTGGAACACCAATACTGGTATACCTGAAGAAAACATGAAAAGGGTTAAAGCATCACTTGTACAAAAAAATATTCATAGTAGCTCTATTTGTGTTAGCAAAGAATTGGAAATTGAGTACATGTCCATCAGTTGGGGAATGGCTGAACAAATTATGGTATATATATGTTATAGAACACTATTGTTCTGTTGAAAACCAGGAGTGATGGGATTTCAGAGAAGCCTGGAAAAACTTGATTAACTGATGCTGAGGGAGATGAGTTGAACCAGAAGAATATTGTATACCCTAACAGCAACATGGAGGTGATGATCAGCCTTAATGGACTTATTCATTCTATCAGTGCAATAAAAAGGGACAAATTTAGGGCTTCTGCAACAGAGGATACCATCTGTATCCAGAAAATGAACTGTGTGGGGGTGACTAGGTGGCACATTGGATAGAGCACTGGCCTTGGAGTCAGGAGTACCTGAGTTCAAATCTGGCCTCAGACACTTAATAATTATCTAGTTGTATGGCCTTAGTCAAGCCACTGAACCCCATTGCCTTGGAAAAAAACCCAACAAAAAACAGAAAATGAACTGTGTAGTTAAAGCAAAGACTGGACTACTCCCTTAGAATTTTTTTAAAGATGTCTTATGTACTACATAATTTTATTTTTCCCTCAAGGATATGCTTTTTTTCCTCTCAACACATCCAATTTTGATCAATGTATAGCATGGAAAACTGCCTTCTATTTTTTGGGGGGGAAGGGAAGGGATGGTGGGGGGAATTGTAAAATTCAAAATCCTTAAAAAAATGATAAATAAAACTACTATTGTGTTTAATTGGAAAGCAAATAAAATATTTTAAAAAATGGCCAACAACCAAAAACACCCCAAAGAAGTACTAACCATCAACAATGACTATTCTGCAATAGATGATAAAACCACCATTTCAGAAAAGATGCCTACATGTGAAGTCTCAAAGGGTCTCAAAATCCAAAAAGACCTCTTGGAAGAGCCCAGAAAAGATTTTAAAATCCAAAGAAGAGATGGAAATGAGAAATGGAGAAAAGAAATGTAATAGAATTATGAAAAGTTGACTGATGAAAGGAATAACTTTAAAAGTAAAATTGATCAAATGGAAAAAATGTAGTAATGTAAATAAATATTAAAGATATATGCTCCAAAGTGGTATGATATCTTGAGACTTATAGGAGAAGGTAAAGGAGTTACAGGAGACATAGACAGCAAAATATAATAGTATTAAATTAGATAAATATAATCACAAAATTATCAATGAAGTAAAGGAAGTGACTGAAATTTTTAAAAAGTTACACATGGTAGACAGCTTTAGAAAACTGAATAGGGATAGAATGGAACATAATTTCTATTTTGTAGTACATGATGCCTACACAAAAATTGACCATATATTAGGGCACAAATTCTCACAATCAAGTGCAGAAAAGCAGAAATATTAGATGTATCCTTTCCAGATAATGATGCAATAAAATTACATGTAATAAAGGGTCATGGAAAGACAAAATAAAAATTAATTGAAAAGTAATAATACTATTAAAGAACGAAGGAATCAAAAAGCAAATCATTTTATATCTAACATAATGACAATGATGAGACATTATATCAAAGCTTCTGACAGTAACAAAGTAGTTATAAGGGGAAATTTTGTATCTCTAAATGTTTATATAAAGAAATTATAGAAAGAGGAGATAAATACATTGGGCATACAACTAAAAAACTAGGAAAAATGCAAATGAAAAATTCCCAATTAAATACCAAATTAGAAATTCTGAAAATCCAAGAACAAATTAAAATTGAAAGCAAGAAAACTACTGAACTAATACAAAAAATTAAAAGTTGATTTATGGGAAAATTAATATAGATAAACTATTGGTGTATCTTATTACAAAAAGAAAGAAAACTAAATTACCAGTATCCAAAATGAAACTCACCACCAATGAGGAAGAAATGAAAGAGATAATTCAGAACTATTCTTTTATTTTTCTAGTATATTGTATGCCAATAAACTTGACAATCTCAGTGAAATTGATGAATATTTACCAAAATATAAATTGCCTAGATTACTAGAAAAGGAAATAATATACTTAAATAAGCTATTTCACTAAAAGAAATTGAACAATTCATTAATGAACTCCCTAAGGAAAAATATCCAGGATCAGATGAACCTACTGAATTCTACCAAACATTTAAGGAAAAATTTATTCCAATTCTATGCAAAAAACTGAAAAAAATAGGTGAAGCAGTATTTCCAAATCCCTTTTACAACATCAACATAGTGTTAGTACCTAAACCAGACAGAGCCATAAAAGACAAAGAAAATTATCAAATGATTATTGATGCAAAAATTTTAAATAGAGCATTAACAAGGAGATTATAGCAAGTTATCAGTAGGAAAACACACCATGATCAGGTAGGATTAATATGAGTATGCAGGAATGGTTCAATATTAGGAAAACATTTTAGCATAATCAGCTAAATCATTTAAAAATAATTTACATCATATGAATATTTCAGTAGATGCTGAAAAATCATTTAACAAAATAAATCATCCATTTCTAGAAAAAATACTAGTGAATTTAGAAATAAATTTAGTTTCCTAAATTAATAAGCATTATCTATATAAGACATTATATATCATTATATATTATATATATATTATATGAATAAGCATTATATGGTATGAGGATAAATCAGAGATATTTAAGATCAGGAATGAAACAAGGATGTCCATTATAACCACTATTATTCAATATTGTATTAGAAATACAATAAGAAAAGCAAAAGAACTTGAAGGAAGTAGATTAGGGAATAAGGAAACAAAACTCACTCTTTCCTGATTGTACACTTTTAGATCTTTAGAAAATCCTTCTTGAAACAATTAGCAACTTTAGCAAAGTATGTATTGCACACAAAGTTCAATGGAAAGAAATATATATAGAAACTTGATTTAAAGTACTTGGAAATCTGTATAAATCCAGAAACTATATGAAAACAATTGTAAAACACTTTTTTACTGAAATAAAGTCAGTTCAAAATAATTGAAAAATGTCAAGAGTTCATGAGTGGGTTGAGCTAGTATAATAAAAATGACAATTTTATCTAAATTAAATGGGTTATGCAGTGCCATACCAATTAAACTACCAAATATTATTTTACAGAGTTAGGAAAAAACTATAGCAAAATTCATTTGGAGGAATAAACAATCAAGAATACCAAAGAAATTACTGAAAAACAAATTCAAAGGAAGGTGGCCTAGTTTTTCTAGATGTAAAGTTATATTATAAAATAGTAGTCATTACAACTGTTTTGTGCTGGCTAAAAAATTGAGAAGTAGATCCATGGAATAGCTTAGCTACAAAAGAAATGTTGGTAATGACTAGGGTAATTTACTGTTCGATAAACTCAAAGACTCCAGCTATTGGAATAAGATCTCACTATTAGACAAAAACTGGGAAAACTGGAAAATAGTGGGACAGAAACAAGAGATAGAACATCTTATACTCTATACTAAGATAAGGTCAAAATGGGTACGGGATTTACACATAATGAGTGATACTTTAAGCCAATTAGGAGAACAAGGAATAGTTTATCTATCAGATCTATGGAGTTGTAAGAAGTTTATAACCAAAGAAAAGACTGAGAATATAATAAATTACAAGGTGGATGATTTTAACATTAAATTCAAAAGGTTTTGCACAAATAAAACCAATGCAGCAAAGATTTAAAGGAATGCAGTAAACTGGGAAACAATGTTCACATCTAATGTTTCAGATCAGATTCATTTCTAGAATATATATATATATGAAAAGGAGACAAGTTATAAGAATACAAATAATTCTCCAATTGATAAAGGATTAAAAGATATAAACAGGCAATTTTCAGATGAAGAAATTAATGCTATCTATAATCATTTGAAAAAATGCACCAAGGCATGATTGACTAGAGAAATACTAACTTAAACAATTCTTAAGTACCACCTCACTTCATCAGATTGGCTAAAATGAAGAAAAAGAAAAATGATAAGTATTGGAGTGACTGAGAGAAAACTAGGACATTAATGTACTATTGGTGAAGTTGTGAATTGATCCAACCATTCTAGAGAGCAATTTGGAACTATGCCCAAAGGTCAATAAAACTATACATTCTCTTTGATCCAGCAATACCACTATTAGGTCTGTATCTCAAAGTGATCATTAAAAAGGGGGGGGGGAATCCAACATCAAACATGTCCTGGAAACTCAGCATTCATTGCCAAAAAACCAAGGTCAAGTAGCAAGTTTCAGCAGCATTCTCATGCTCATCAATCAAAACAAAAAATCCTTTCAGAAGGGGAAAGTTGTAAGTCATCAGAACTGAGGACCAATGACATGGAACAGCAAGGTTGCTAAAGCCTTTGGTCAATTCTAGTAATGAGTGTTCTAGTTCATATTTTCTCAGGCCAAGCTCACTTTCTGCCTTGCCCCAAACCAGCAAACTGAAACAGAGTCAAGGACTTTGTCACAAAGGAAGATATAAAGCTCTTGAAGAGGCAGAAAGTGCTGCAATTCAAATTATAAGACCACTGGAATGTTTCTGAGAAACTCATTAAAAACTCACATTCCATAGGCAACAACTACATGAGTTAGTTAAGAGACAACACCATCTTTAAGATGAAGACACTTAAAAACCAACAGTCCAATACAGTAGTGACTTGTGTAGACACACAGATAGAAATAAACCAAATTCTAGAACCTGGGGCTCTAGAGATAGTATTCAATTCAAAAAACAATTCTGCCTTTACTGAGTTTATAAATAAAATGATTCATCATGATTAGTGAAAAAGAAGAGTGGAAGACTGGTAATTCTAACACTCAGTCTAAAAGTCTTTATAAATTGTAAACATTTTATGTCTATAACTATAGGTTGCTGACTTCAGAACTCCTAACCTTCTAGCCCCCAGACTTCTAACTTGTACTCCTGGCGCCAGAGGTACAGGAGAGGGGACAGTCCAGATCCAAGACTATGTGCTCCATATGGGGAACAAAGAATTTCATTGATTGAACACACAGGATTTGTCTCCCTTAACTTTCCATGTAGCTGCAAGAGCAAGGCTTCAATGTGAACAGCCACAGCCTCTGCCCACCTTTATCATTCTAGCTTGGCAATCTTTGCTCATATCTACCTTCCTGAAGTCCTAACATCTCTCTTCTCCTTCTTCCCTGCTTCCCTGATGCTGGGAAGCGAAACCTCCTCAGAGCTGGGGTTGAGCCCCAGGTTCACTGACAGCAATGTTCCAAGACTTCAGCTTCCTGTTATCATCAAGTTGGATATAACACCAAATCACATTGAACTGTATGTTCTTTTTGAAGGTTGTGCCTACTAGGGTATGAGGACCCCACTCACAGACATGGATGAAGGCAGCATTTGCATGAATCAGGAAAGGCAAGGTGAATTAATCCATCTTTGCACAGAAATGCATGCTCTCTTCTTCAGCACATACCATTCCTACTTCCTGCAGCTTCTCAAGGATGTTTCTAAAGAACATGGTTTGGGTCACATTAAACATGTCCCGATGCCATTATACATATACTCTACCCAGCTATGGGTGCCCAGAAGCAGGATTTCTTTAGGAGCTCATGTCCCATCTGGTGTCACACACCCTCCTTGGTAAAATGCTTGCCCTCTAGGATGGAAGCAATGGATCTCCAGAGTCCTGGTTCCAGGTTTTTGTTTCTTTCCTCCAATGGGCTTCTTTGAAGGTATCCTCACTGAAGAGGAGGAGGTCAGAATAACATTCTTAGAAGTGGGAAAGATCTTTCTATTGCTTAGATGACCATGTGTGCCTTCCACCAGACTCCACAGCTCTTGACATAGATTCTGGGCAGATCAGCTCTGAAACTTGTTTGGATAGAACAGCATTCAGAATCTGTGCCAGACTGTCTGTGATCTCAGGGGCCCCTCAATGCTACAGCGCTCTTGGATTCTACTCCCTGAGTGTCTCTCCCAGAACATGTAGCTCCATGGCACCTTTAGGCACCTGTTTCACAGGGTGATGCCTATCCAGGAGATGGTACTTGTCAAGATTATCCTTGCAATGCTGTGAAAACTGGAGACTGTCACAACAGTCATGATAGGCTCAGATTTTCCACCTTCAGCTTCCATTTTTCCAGAGACCTGGGGTACTCCAGCTTCAGTGCTTTTGAGGTCTCAGAACTCAGGCAGCACTTGTCACATCTGTAGCATCTCGTCCCAAATTACTTAACAATTAATGAAAATAAATTATTGTTTTGTTTTTCCTCTATAATAACTAAATACATGAAATGTTTATATACACATATATACTTATTTATTTATACTTATTTATTTTCTCATGAAGCCCTGTTTTTTATTTTTGACTACTTATAAAACTTTCTCATTATTTTAGTCTTGATATTAAACTTGTTCAGGGTATTCTGAATATTGAATTTATCCCTATTAATATCTTATTAATTTTACTGATTTACAAATACTACTTTTCAATCTCTTAGGACAAGATATCCTAAAATATATTGGTCAGATTCATTTTTTCACAGTTTTCACAGAAGCTAAACATTTATAATTTTTCTTTCCTTACTATATCTTCTAAACCTTTTATTTGCATTTGCTTAGATACAGAATATGTTTCTAGCCATGCCTTTTCTTTTCATTTTTTTCTATTATCCATGGCTTTCCTGTCCTTTTGTTCCCAAGTAAAATGATTTCTTATTTTCACTATCTTTTGTTTTGTAAATAAATATTTCTTAACTTTTTTTTCCTTTTTTGCAAGGCAGTGGGGTGAAGTGACTTGCCCAAGGTCACACAGCTAGGTATTTATTAAGTGGCTGAGGTTGGATTTGAGCTCAAGTCCTCCTGACTCCAGGGCCAGTGCTCTATCCACTGTGCCACCTAGCTGCCCCTATTTCTTAACTTTTAAACTTCATTAACATAGTCTAAAATTTCTTAATCATATACATCTATTTATTTCTTCAGTAATTTTTATGTCCATTACTTTAATTTATTCTGCATGGCTTCTTTTTTACTTTTTTAATTCATGATATCTTGAAAAAATAATTTTCATTTATGATGAATATTTTTTACCATTTTTATTCTTATCTCTTTATTCCTATCTCTTTCATTCATCTGAATTTTTCATTAAATTGAAACTCTTTATTTTTAGTTTATTTCCTTTAGTTTAAAAAAACCTAAAATCAGTTTTTTTTAGATATTTCTGTTACTATTGTTTGTTTGGAGCATTTCCATACTTGTGAAAGATTTTGAACAGGTAGGATTTTGTGCCTTGTATCTGACTTCTCTAATTCTTCAGTTCTCATTTATGTACTTTTATATAACACACTTTATATATCAATTTTGACACATGTAAAATTTTTCTTTTCTTTTCTTTTTCTCTTTTAATGTAGAATTTAAATCTAGTACTCATTTTCCTGACACAAAATTTAAAGGTATCACAATTAATTGGAAATTATTTTGTTCCATTCAATAGTGTAATACATTTCAAAAACAATATATTATTTAGTGTTATCTAATTGTTAGGAGACGTTGCCTGGATCAGTGCTCCTCTTCATTGATATTAACTTTTACAAGTTACAGAAATTAAAACTTTTTAAGATGTAGATATCTAGGGGCAGCTAGGTGGCACAGCCTCAGACACTTAAAAATTGCCTAGTTGTGTGACCTTGAGCAAGTCACTTAACACCATTGCTTTAAATAATAAAAAATTTAAAAGATATATTATATATATATATATTATTTTCAATTACATGTAACATTTTTGATCATTGCAAAAATATAACTTTTATTTGTTAATTATATAGTTATTTCCAATATTTTCAAGAGTTTGGACTTAATGGACTTTATTATCCCTTCTAACTTTAAATCCATAGCTTTCCTCACTTAGAGCATACAACATACAAAGGAAAACAAATAGTTGTAGAATTGAGATAGGTAGATACTCTTTAATTTTTTTAAAAAAATGATATGCCTTAAAAGAACAAAAATAGATTTTTGAGTTTAGCTTGACACTAAAGAATTTATAGTGCCTCCTTCCTATATTTCACTCCTGCCTTGGGAGCCTGGGCTCTTGACTGGTAAGATTTTTCTATATCTAGTCCTGACTTGGTGCGCTTCAGCCAATGTCATGACATTCTTAAGTAGGCATCATGAAGTTAACTTGTGCCCAATCTACCTCCAGCTTTCCATCTTTACCTCTGGGAAGAGCAATGTGATTAACATTACCATTTTCAGATAGAATGAATAAATGAACTACCCAATGACTCCTCCATATTTGTAACTTCCCCCCCCCACCAAAACATTCCTTCTTGGCCAGCACCACTACTCAATATGTTTTTTCTCGCTTATTAAAATCTAAGCTTCATGACGACAAAGTACTGCTGCCTTTTTTTATTTGTATCTCAATTGCTTATCAAAATGCCTTTACAAACTAAGAACTTATCAAATGTTTTAATTAATTGATCATTTAGCTCATTTATTTTAGTTGAGTAATTTTTAATATTTCTTTCTATATAATTATGCCTCTTTTCCTTCTGAAGGAAATGTCTGACTCAGAAACATGTTATTTTTTTGTCCGTGTGTTTCATGGATTGGCATATTAAATGAATTCATGATACAGGGTTTAGCTTATGGTTGGTGGTGCTGATAATGATGCTGATAAAGATATCTGACAATTACTGAGTTTTGAGAATTGAAAAATAACACAGCAACTAATTTAGTGAACCCTTCTTTACAATGCTAGCCTGGTTTTCAGAATATAAACATATCCTTTCACATCTGAAGTATTTAAATCTTGGTAAATCCTGCCTGAAATTGTGCTCTACTGGTATAACTTTTGAGAAATTAGGTTGATGTTTAAATTCTAGCAATCATTCAGCTGACAAATATTTATTAAATGAACTGGGATATATGAATAAAAGGAAAATTAGTCCCAGCCTTCAAAGAGCTTACATTTTGATCTGGCTAAAAACAAGTCAATTAATAAGTTGTTGTTCATTCTTCCTATTTGAAGAGGACCAATGACATAAGTGGGTGATGTTTTGACTTGTATGTGAAACTGGATTTCCATGACACAGAGTTGCACAGCTAGCAGCTTCACTCTGTCTTCCACAGTCATAAAATTCCAATGGCAAGTCAAAAATCATCAAGACCTGTGATGCCCAGAATACAGTGGATGATCTAAGTTTCTTCTATGTCTGACCAAGTTCTAAATGCTCCACTTTGCCTGCTTTAGTGCCTTCATATTTAGTGGAATTACTTGTTCTTATCAGTCCATTCTCCTGGGGAAATCCAAATGCTTTGAGTAGATGTCTCCCTAAATTGTTAGATATGTGTGTGTGTGTGTGTGTGTGTGTGTGTGTGCTCATATACATACATATACATGTATATATAGGCATATATATATATATGTACACACATATGTGCATTCAGAAAAAAGGTAACCTTAAATGGTCTTTAGCAAATGGGGGAGCCAAAAATATATTTTATAAAATGTAATATTTGAATTAAATCTTAAAAAATCATGGAACTTTTTTTTATTGAAATTTTTTTTAATTTTTCCAATTAAAAGGTAGTTTTCAACATTCATCCATTTGAAAATTTATGCGTTCTACATTTTTCTAACACCCTTACTTCTGCCCCCTTTCCCCATGGTGGCAAAAAATGTGATAAAAGTTTTGAAAGTAAAATCCTGTTTAACATAGTTTCATATTAGTCATGTTGTGAAAGAGCACTTAGAACTAAAGGGAAAGAAAAAAAATAAGAAAAAAAGGAAAAATATAAAAGTAATTTTTAAAAAGTTCATAGTATACTTTGCTCTGTATTCCCAACTCCATTGTTTATTTTCTGGATGAGGATAACACTATCCATAATAGATCTCTTAGGAATATCCTGACACTCTGGACTGCTGATAGTAGCTGCATCCCTGGTAGTTCATAATCTCACAATATTCTTCTAAATGTATACAATGTTCTCTTGGTTCTGTTCACTTCACTAAGCATTAGTTCATGCAAGTCTTTACATGCTTCTCTAAAATCTGACTGCGTGATTTCTTATAAAACAATTTAGAGAACAATCTTATAGAACAATGTATTAATCCATAATAGTCATATATCATTCATTGTTCAATCATTCCCAACATCACCTCAATTTCCAAGGCTTTGCCACTTCAAAAATAATTGTTTAAATATTTTCCAACTTGAGACCTTTCCCATTATTTACTTTTCTTCTTTAGCATGTAGACCTAATATTGCATTGCTGAATCAGAGTATGAAGAGTTGTATTGCCCTTTGGACATAGATTCAAAGTACAAACCAGAATGTCTGGATAAATTCAAAATTCCACCAACAATGCCTTAATGCCCCAATTTTACTATCCTCTCTAAAGTTGATCATTTTTCCTGTTTTTGTCAAGTTAACCAATCTAATAGTTGTGAGTTACTACCTCAGAGTGTTTTAATTTGCATATTTCTCTAATCAGTAATGATTTGGATTTTCTTATGACTATAAATAGCATTGATTTCTTCATCTGAAAACTCTCTCTTCATATCCTTTGACCATTTATCAATTGGGGAATGACTTGTAATCTTATAAATTTGATTCAGTGCTCTATGTGTTTTAGAAACGATTCTTTTAACAGAAACATTACATGTGAACGTTGTTTCTCAGCTTTCTGCATTCCTTCTAATCTTTGTTGAAATGGCTTTATTTATACAAAATCTTTTTAATTTAATGTGGTCAAAATCATCCATTTTGCAATTTATATTGTTCTTTATTTCTTGTGTGGTTGTAAATTTCTTCCCTCTCCATATATGTGACAGATATTGTATTTCTTGTTCTTTTCATTGATCTATGTATCACCTTTATGTCTAAATCTTGAAGCCATTTTGATCTAATCTTAGAATAGAGAATAAGATATAGGTCTATGCCCAGTTTTTGCCATACTATTTTCCAGTTTTCCCAGCAGTTTTTGTCAAGAAGCTAGTGCCTTTGGGGTTATCAAACCATAGATTACTATAATCATTTACTACTGTTTCTTTTGTACTAACTATAATCTACTGGGACATTCCAATGTTTCTTAACCAGTACAAGGAGTTTTGATGACTGTAACTTTTTAATATACTTTTAGATCTGGTATAGGTAGGCTACCTTCCATTGCATTGTAATTTCATCAATCCCCTTTATATTATCGAGCTTTTGTGACTCCAGATGTATTTTACTACTATTGTTTCTAGCCCTGTATTATTGTTTTTTGGTAGTTTGGTATGGAACTGAATAAGTTATATAATTTAGGTAAAGTTGTCATTTTTATGGTATTAGTTTGGTCTAACCATGAGTAATTAACATTATTTAGATCTGAACTTATTTGTGCAAAAAAGTATTTTGTAATTGTGTTCATATAGATTCAGCGTTTCTCTTGTCAGGTGGATTCCAAAATATTTTTGTTGTCTACAGTTACTTTAAATAGAATTTCTTTTTCTGTCTCTTGTTCTTGGCCTTTATTGTTCATAAATAGAAACAGCAGCTAGGTGGCACAGTGGATAGTGTACTGGCCTTGGAGTCAAGAGGAAGGGAGTTGGAATTCGGCCTCAGACACTTGACACTTACTGTGTGACCTTAGATAAGTCACTTAGCCCTGATTCCCTCTCATCCAGGACCATCTCCCAGCCTAATGGATCCAGATGGCTCCAGAGGAGAAACTGAAACTTGTGCCTTAGCACAGCACCTCTTCAATTAACTCTGATTCACATGGAATCATCTCCATAATGTCATGGTCTTCTTCAAAAAGGACAAGCATCATCATAAAGAGAAATTCTGATAATTTGTGTTTATTTTATATCCTGCTACTTTGCTAAAGTGTTAATTGTTTCAAGTTGTTTTTAATTGATTTTCTAGAATTAAGTATACCATCATATTTGCTGCAAAAAGTGAAAGTTTTGATTCCTCAATGGCAATTCTAATTCCTTCACTTTCTTTTTCCTCTCATTTCTGAAGTGAACATTCCTGCTTTGATATTGAATAATATTAGTGATAATAGGAATCCATGTTTCATCACTGATCCAAGTAGAAATGTTCTAAGTTTATTCATGTTACATATAATGCTTGTTGATCACTTTAGATAGATAGATATTGCTTATCATTATAAGCAAAATCCTATTTATTCCTATTTTCTAGAGTTTTTAATAGGAATGGCTGTTGTATTTTGCCAAAGTCTTTTCATTTTCTATTGAAACAATTATATTCTTTTCTTAATATGGAACTATTCCTGAATACCTGACATAAATCCTTTCTGATCATGGAGTATTATTCCAGTAATAAACAGTTGAAATTTCTTTGCTAAAGTTTTATTTAAAATGTTTGCATTAATGCTAATTAGGAAGACTGGTCTATAATTTTCTTTATCCATTTTGACTCTTAATGATTTAGATATCAGTACCATATTGGTGTCATAAAAGATACTTGGCAAAATTCTTTCTTCTATTTTTAAAAATAGTTAATATGAAATTGAAATTAATTGTTCTTTAAATGTTTTGTAGGATTCTCTTGTAAATTCATTTGGGCCTAGAAATTTTTTTTTTTCTTATGGAGTTTCTTGATGTTTTCTTTAATTTTTTTTCCTGAAACGGGGTTATGTATTTTATTTCCTCTTCTATTAAACTGGGTATGTCACATTTACATAAATATTCATCCATTTCACTTTCATTATCAAATTTGTTGGCATACAGTTCAATAAAGTACTTCTGAATTATGACTTTAATTTCTTACTCCTTTGTGAGTTCGCCCTTTTCATTTTTGGTACTGGCAATTTGGTTTTCTTCTTTCATTTTTTAAAATTAGGTTTAATAAGGTTTATCTACTTTATTTTTTTGATAAAAACAACTCTTCATTTTACTTATTAATTCAATGATTTTATTAATTTTGATTATATCGATTTTTTCAATTAGCATAATTTCTCATTTGGTATTTAATTGGGTGTTTATAATTTTCTCTTTTTTCTAGCTTTTTCAGTTTCATGTCCAATTCTTTGCTCTTCTTTTTCTCTATTTTATTCATATAAACATTTAGAGATTTAAAATCCCCCCTAAAAATTGCTATGGCTGCATTCTATAAATTTTGGTATAATGTATTAATGTTGTTTATATCTTGGATGAAATGGCTGATTATTTCTATGATTTTTGATTCATTCATTCTTTAAAATTAGGTCATTTCATTTCCAGTTAATTTTGGTTTTTCTTTCCATAATCTTTATTACATGTAATTTTTATTTCATCAGAAAATATTTAATATTTCTGCTTTCCTACATTTGATGGTAAGGTTTTTATATCCTAGTACATGGACAGTTTTGGTATAGATGCATGTATTACAGAAATAAAGGCATACACCTTACTATCCTCATTCAGTTGTCTACAAGGATCTATCATACATATGTGTTCTAAAATTCTATTTACAATCTTTACTTCCTTCTTGTTCATTTTGTTCTCATATTTAACTAATTCTGAGAGAGTGAGGTTGAAGTCCCCCACTATTAGAGTTTTGCTGTCTCCCTGTAATTCAGATGCTCTCTCTCTCTCTCTCTCTCTCTCTCTCTCTCTCTCTCTCTCTCTCTCTCTATATATATATATATATATATATATTATATATATATATATATATATATATATAATATATTATATTACTTCATTGTGTATGGTGCTTTTAAGAAAGTGTTGTATCATTCCTTATCCTTTTTAATGAGATTAGTTTTTGTTTTTGCTCTGCCTGAGATCAGGATTCTTACCCATGACTTTTGCTGAATCATAATATATTTTGTTCCAATCTTACCTGGTTATATCTCTCTACTTCAAATGTGTTTCTTGTAAACAATGTATTGTAATATTCTACTTCTTTATCTATTGTGCTATCTGCTTTTTTATGGGAGAGTTCATCTCATTCACATTTATATTCTCAGTTATTAATTCTGTATTTACTTCCATGATATCTTCATCCATTTAAACTTTTATCCTTCCTTTCCCGTTATCCATTCTCATCAATGTTTTGTTCCCTTTCCTCTTTAACTTTTCTTTTCAATTTTAACTTTTCTTTTACTTTTACTTTTGTTCTCCCTTTTATTGGTTCCTTCTCCCCACCCCCAGTTCTCTGTAGGTAGGATAAATTTTTAATCTCAATGGGAAATGTATGTTATTCTCTCTTTGGGCCAGATCTGTTGTGTATAGGATTTACTCTCCATTCACACCCTTCATGCTTTCTATCTTCTAAAATGTGTCTTTCTGCTTCCTCATGTAGTGATGGCCTTATTTATCCTTTAGTGCCTAGCCTTCTCCTAGTATAATCCTTCTTTTCATGTCTTTATTGTTTTAACTCTGTCACAACTCTTCTGTCAATATATACTTTTTTTATCTGTCCTTATAGAAGCATAATTATCAAGAGTTGATTGACTGATTAACTGATAGGCAACATTATCCCATAGTCACTGTCCAAGTACACACCCATCTTGTGTCCCATTAGAAATATACTCTCAAGATTCATAAATTACATCAAATAATAGTCAATTTATACCACATGCTCTTTTCAACTACCCACTATGTACATATAATCCTCATGAGCTCCTGAAGTATCATATAAATCAAAACCACTTCTTGAACCATTAATACTTTCCCCCAAACTACACTCCCTTTAATTATAACTAAATTATCAAGTAAGTCAAAATCACTTCATGATCTTTCATGTCTAGTACATTTTCTCCCTCTGTCCCTATAGTACTACAATCTGATGGATCTATGGGAAGTTAGATCATGCAAAAGATAGAACACTAGGAGTTCAAATTCAGCCTCAGATGCCACTTACAAGCTGTGTAACCATGGGCAAGTTGCTTAACCCTGATTGCCTCAGATCCAGGGCCATTTCCAGTCATCTGATTCTTATCTGGTCAGTAGACCCAGATGTCTCTGGATGAGAAAGTGAGATTAGTGATTTAGCACAGCCCCCCCCCCCCCCATCAAATCCAATTCATGTGCTAGTTATGGCAACACCTCCCTGATGTCATGGTCTTCTTTGAGAATAAAGGACAAACATCATAACCTATGATGGAACTTTTAAGGGGCAGACATGAAAAGAGAGATCATTCTTGGTATAGGGGACCCTAATGCAAATTGATAGGAGATTCAGTTTCATGTATCTGCAAAAAAGATTAGATTAGTTGAACTTCAGGGATTGTAGATAGATGAATAGTGTAAGAACCTAGAAAGGTAGTAAAGTGTCAAGTTATAAATTGTATCAAATGTCAAAGTACTTTATATATCTTTATTGAGTTAAAATGGGACCAGTATAGTTTATTGAAATGATAAGGTTTACATTTTCAAAAATTACTTTTGTCAGATGAGTGGAGGATGGTTTGGAGTTTAAGAAATATAAAACAAGAAAGGCTATTGCATTAGTCTATATGAGAAGTAATGAGAGAATGGACTAAAATGGTGAATAGAGTGAATGGACAGAAGGTGACATATATAAGCTATGTAAAATCTACAAGATTTAGACTTATGGTTTCTAGCTATTCACATGAACCAGATAATTATGTAATTGGTAAATGCTTAAGCAAATTAAATAAAATTGCAATAATACACTGATAGAATTACTCTATATAAAAGTCACATACTATACTATTCTATCCTAAGTCAATATGTGCTCCTAGGGATTCTTATGTATTGAATAGTAAATCCCAAATTCCTTAGAATCTGATACCCCTGAACTAGAACACTGACAGATTAACTGATCTGCTTATGATCAGAGAGTCAATATGCATTAGAGTGATATTTGTCCTAGTTTTGAGGTTGACTTTCTACTTTCCACATAATGTCCATTTTTAAAAAAGTCAATAATTAGTTAAAATATCTTATATTTAAATAGTCTTATAGTATTTTATGTCTACAGTGGATAAGAATTCTACCTGTAACAAAAAGAAAACAATGCAAATTTAGATCGGTAACTTCATCTCTTCTGAATGTGAAGGTCATCATTGCATCTGGAACTTAGTTTTACTGAGTCATCTAATATTCTGAGAGATTAGACTTGCTTCATTTTCCACAGGAAGTATTTTTCAGAGTTAATATTTAAATCCAGTTCTTACTTGATTCCTGTGTCATTCCTCTTTCCCCTATGCCTTGCTGTTTCTATGAAGATGGAAATAATATGATTCATTTCGATTTTGGAAGCCAACTAGTGATTAACAAACTGACTCCCTTGTTGATTTCAATTTACTGTTTTAATTTTTTATGTATATTTGGGATTTAAAATATATTTGAACAGATGGGTATTCATATTATCTTGGTGTAATTCTTTTTCTAAATTATTTATGTTAAAGCAATATAGTAAAAATAAATTATTTGCTTCTCTGACAATTATTAGGCACATTAGGTTTGGGATTAGATCTAAGTTACCATTTTGTATAATATTAGAAATTGAAATTTTTCACTCTGATCTAATTGCAAACACAAAAAATCCAGGTATTATCTAATAGTGCTGCTTGAACACAAAGAACTTTTTTTTTGTTAGGTAGAACTCCCTTAATGGCATATTCCTTTCCAAGTATCTGATTTTTTATAGCATAATTCACTTTCCTGCTTAAATATACATGTAGAGAACCATGAAGATAAAATGACAGTAAAAACCTTGTAAAAGTCAGGAATTAGTGCAGAGATTTGAGGTTTGATGAAAGTTGGTTGGGTGGAAAGGGGTTGGAATGAGGAATACTTTTTACTCCTGCAGAGCTTCTACCACACATAAGTTTAACTGTCATACCCTAAAGCCTATGGGATCATCCCAAGATACAAATGGTTATGTTTTAGTATAATTGTCAACACAAAAATGATAGAATACTTCCTATTCAAGGAAGTTGGATTGTACATTGTTCCAAAGGAGGCAATATGATTATGATTATTAAAATAAATGATTAATATAATTATTGAGTTAGTATTACAGTTTATGTATTTTTATTTTCTTAGAATTGTTTTTCACATTAATATAAAGAAATAACCTCAATTAATCAATCTAGGAATATTTTACAAAGTGTCAAGTCAATTAGTTTAATAACATTAAATGATCTCCACGTGTAGGACATTGCATCAGGCACTAGGGAGTCAAAAGAGTAAATGTCTCTTCCTTCTCGGTAATTTATAAGGATTATATGAAATGCAAATAAAACAATGAAAGAAAAAACATAAATGGTATGTAAGCAATCGGGTTAGCAGGAGGAATCCAAGTACACTTCATGAAGAAAGTAGTGCTTGAATTGTACTTTGAAGGAAAATAACATTGATGAAAAGCAAAGAAAGATGTAGTTTGTTTGAAGCACAAATAATTTGTGTGAATGCAGGCAGAAGATGGAACAACAAGCTCAGGAAATTACTAGCTTAAATTTGTTATTATGTGGAATTAAAAAAGGAAAATTAATATGAAATAAGACTGGAGGAAAGTAAGAATCACAAGAGGGAGGTTAAAAACTCAATTAATGCATAATGAAGAGTTTCTAATTGTTTTTGAATTGACATCATCAGTCTTATATCTTAAGTTTATTTGGGGAACTGGTTGTGGACAACTTATAAAGGAATGAAACTGAAAGCAGTCTAGAGGGACTGAAACAAATATAATACTATTTTATAGTCCAAATAAAAGATGATGAGGTGGTAAGAAGCTAAATTAATTGGTGGCTATTTCAGAGAACAGAAAGGAATATATTTGAGAGATATATGAAGGTAATGACTGGGAAATCGATTATGTATACCCACTAGCACATCCCAACTCATAAAGGAGATACTCAAGAGAATGACTATGTCATATTAAGTGTACTTTCTGGCTCTGCATACTTTAAAAATGTATCTCATAAATCTTAATAATATATTTTCCTTTAACAGATAGACAAAAGATATGTTTATTTGAAAGGAAAAGCATTTAATAAGAACAAAACATATTCTTTCACAAAATTCTTAAACATGAAGCATACTTTCTTACAAATACTTATAATCAATGGAAAGTGTAACTTTATTTTGTGTAATTTTACTATAGAAGAAAACATACTTAAGGAGCACATGAACTCTAATGGACAAATGTATAGATTCAAGTAGAGACTGCAGTACCACTTGCAGGAACTTTTTAGAGAAAATGACTGTTACGAATGGAATATGTGGTCAATTTGAAAGATATTGCAATCATCCTCCTAAGAGGTAATGAGGGTATGAAATAAAAGGGAATTTGGATGAATGGTTAGAAGTGGCAAAATTTCACATATAATAGTTATATGTGACATTTTATGTGTGTGTGTATGTGTGTGTGTGTGTGTGTGTGTGTAGGTTGAGTGTGTGTGTGTTGGTTAGTGGATAGTGTGGAGTCAAGGATAATGTCAAGATTATAAACATGTGAGACTAGAAAAATGGTGGGCCATCAATAGAAGAACAATTAAAGGGAGAATTTGGGGGGGAGAAAGATAGTTTCTTTGGGCTTAATATTTTATTGTGATACTTAATTCATTTTTGGTCCATTGCTTGGGACTCTTCATTTATGTACTTCATGGTAATTTATAATGATTATGACATGTGCTTGTTATTTACTCTGTAGAATCATCTAATTGTTATTTTCCTAATAAATTACAAAATAAACCAGTGATGATTCTGGGTTTTGCAACCTTTAAGTCCTAAATTACTTCTACTCTCCTAAGGAGGCAGTGGATAAAGTAAGGATATTTTCTCTGCCATCTTTTCAGCTGAGTTCCTTGTCCCTTCATAAACAGATGGGGACATTCTTATTCATTAATGCCACATATTCATGGAATGATTTTGTTTTTTTTGTTTTTTGGAGGGGTGGAGGGACTAATTATGTCTATTAAGAAAATAGATATATGTCTCTATCTCTCTCTTTATATATATATATATATATATATGTATATATATACTATATATATATATATATATATATATATATATATATATATATATATCTCCTTATCAGACAATTGTTAATACCTTCCTGGAATTCCAACAGATGTTCAAAATTAGATATTTTGGAGTTGCCCTTCATAGTTTACTTGAATTCAAGGATGTGAGTATAGGGAAAGAAGAAAAGAAAAAAAGAAGAAAAGTGAGAATGGCAGAACCTTAGACACAAATATTTTATGGGGCAGGCAATATTAAGCAACTGAAAAAACTGTGCAGGAAAGAGGAGAGTCAGGAAAAAGTATAAATATCAAGGTAACCAAAGTGATTCCATATTGTAAAATCACTACAACTAGTCCCTGGCCCTTAGCTACTCTTTCTTTATCTCTAAAAATGTTGCAATAGCCAAAACTCTTAGTGACAGATATCACAACTTCTCCTTCTCCCCCAAACCTTGGAATGTTTTAATTGGATGACTTTTTGATAACAATAAGACATCCTTAAACAATTGGAAAGTTCCTTATTTCTTTACCCTTATGCACAAAAGCTGTCCCTATAATTTTAGTTCCATATGAATTGCCTATGCATACATCCTCTCTGTGATTGCTGTTTATTTAAATTCATAATAAAAATGTTTGAACTTCCCTCCACCTTTGGTTTCTAGGTTTCTCAGAATCAACTGAGCCAGCTAAAAGCCAAGAAAGGATTAGGCAATCACTTGGCCTTCTTATGGCTAAAACAAAATTTTCTATCACAATATTAGAATATAGTGGTTATAATCGACATCGTTCTGTCCTTCCTGAACTCATTGGGAATGCTTCTAATATCCATATTACATATAATATTTATTGATAGTTTTAGATATTTTAAAGAAAATTCCTTGTATTCCAATGTTCTTCAATGATTTTTTTTAAAAATAGAAATGGGTGTTGCATTTTATCAAAAGCTTTTTCAGTATCAATTGGGATAACCATATGATTAGTTAGTTTTCTTATTGATATAGTCAATTATATTGATAGTCTTCCTGATGCTGAATCTAGATTCAATATCAGGAAGACTATCAACATAATTGATCACATAAATAAGAAAACTAACTAATCATATGGTTATTCCAATTGAGAAGCTAGGAAAAGAACATCTACTGCAAGGTTTATCTTCCAGGATCATGAGCCCAAGCACAGTGGGCAGACTCTGCTGGGAGCACAGGAAATGGTGAGAACCTGCAAGCAGGACTAACCTGATCAGAGGCAAGAGGAGACCCTGAGAGCCTAACAGCAAGGCAAGAGCCTGAGAGTGGGACTGCCCTGATAGGCTATGGGGAAGTGGACGAACTAGGGAGCAGAACATTGGTTGTGGAGTTGATGGACTAGAGCTTGCTGATAGGGCTGGAGGGTGACCTTCAGTGCAGAAAAGTTGCACACATTGAACCCTGGGTTCCTCTAGTCTGGAGGAACTCAGATTCCATACCTTCATTTCAGCTGAAGTCTCTTCCCAGGACTAACACAATTATAGCCCACCTCTGCCCCAGGATCAGGTGTACACACCAGAACTCCCTCAGATGTGAATAGGAAGAGCAATTACCTTGCCCTAGGACAAAATGCACTACTGTACAAAGATAAAAGTATTCAGCAGCTACAACCATCCACCTCCAGGCCAAGGGAGAGGACCTCAAATCAAGGTCACAGACACTCCAGAGAAAGCAACCAACACAGTCAACTGGCCAGCCCACTTGAAGTTAATAAACCCAGTGAGTATAGTCTCTGGGGGATCTCAACACCAAAACCTCTGTGAACCAGCCCCTCCCCAGCACAAGATCTTAGGAAAATGAAGAAAGACCAGAAGAAGGAGGGTCCATAGAAAAATTCCTAGAAGGGAAAGACCCTAACTCAGAGAGACCTAGAACATCTGAGGAGAAGTTGATCTGGTTTCCAGTTCAGAAACATTTCCTTGAAGAAATAAGGAAGGGATTTAAAAATCATTTGGAAAATTTGGGAGAGACAAATAACACCTTGCAACAAGAAAACAAATTCTTGGAAACTACAACTAGACAAAGGCAAAAAGAAAATAATTCTCTCAAAACCTCAATTGGTCAAATGGAAAACACAAAAATAGCATTGACCAATTGGAAAAGGAGTTGCAAAAGGTAAATGAAGAAAATTCTTCTCTAAAATAAAAGAATAGAGTCTGTGGAAACTAATGACATAATGAGACAGAAAGAGTTTGTTAAGCAAAACTAAAAATTCAAAAAAAAATAGAAGAAAATTTGAAATACCTCATCAGAAAAAGCCACTAACCTCAATAATATATTGAGAAGGGACAACCAGAGAATTATAGATCTTCCTGAAACCATTGACTAGAACAAAAAAGCCAGGACTTTGTGCTGGAAAACTGCCCTGATTTCATGGAACTAAAGGAAAAAATATTTATTGAAAGAATGCATTGATCCCCTTTGGAAAGAGATTCTAAAATGCAAACACTAAATAATATTGTTGGCAAATTCCAGAACTATCAGATAAAAGAGAAAATCCTGCAAGCAGCTAGAAAGAAACAATTTAGATACCAAGGAAGCAATGTAAGGATTACACACGACCTGGCTGCATCAACATTCAGGGATCAAAGGTCCTGGAATGAGATATTTCAAAAAGCAAGGGAGCATGGAATACAGCCAAGAATCCACTACCCAGCAAAGCTGAGCCTTCTCTTCCAGGGGAAAAAGATGGACATTTAACAAAATTTCCTGATGAAAATACCAGAGCTAAATAGAAAATTTGGAGATCAAACAGGAGCAAGAAAGACATGAAAAACTATAAAAAAGGAAAAGAAAAAAAGCTGCTATCCATTAAGATGAAACTGGCTATATACCCACCTGGGAGAAAGATTCTCATAACTTTTGATAACTGTAACTCAACTAGAGAGAATATACTTAGTCAGACCTGAGGGACACTCATGACTTATCCATGAGACTGCTATCCATTAAGATGAAACTAGCTATATCCCTAACTGAGAGAAAGACTCTAATAACTCTCAAGAATTGTAACTCTACTAGAGAGATTATACTTAGCCAGAAGTGATGGATCCTCGTGATATTCCAGGTAGAATGATTGAAAAGCAATACCTCCTTAAATAGGGGACAGTAAGGAGATGGGAGGACAGAGGACACTGAATGGGGGTAAATCTCATTACATCAAGAGGTACAGATGACCTATTGTAATAGAGGGGAAGAAGGTAGGAGGTGAAAACCACCTGAATTTTCCTCTCATCACACTTGGTTTAAAATAAAATTACACTCATAGTCAGTTAAGTTAAGAAACTTATCTTACCTTTCAAGTATCAAAAGGGGAAAAGGAGAGGGGGTCACAGGGAGGGGGAGAAAAAGGGGGAACTAACAGAAGGATGGGAATGAAGAAGGGGAAAAGGGAAAGGGGAAAGAAAGGGGAGGGGTAGATAAAGCAAAGCAAACACACTGAAGGTAATGATATTCAGAAACAAAATACTGGGGAATATGAATAAAGTGAAAAAAGGAGAAAATCACAGAGGGAAGATCAAATGGAGGGCAATAAAGAGTTAGTAATTATAATTTTGAATGTGAATGGGATGAACACTCCTTTAAAATAAGTGAATAGCAGAATGGATTAAAAACCAGAATCCTACAATATGCTGCTTTCAAGAAACTCATTTGAAGTAGAGACACATATAGAGTAAAGGCAAATGGTTGGAGCAAAATATATTTTGCATCAACTGAAAAAAATCAGGGTAGCAATTCTTATCTCAGACAAAGCAGTTGCAAAAATAGATAATATTAAAAGAGATAAGGAAGGAAACTATATCTTCCTAAAAGGTACCATAGATAATAAAGTAATGTGCACCTAACTGTATAGCATGCAAATTCTTAGAGAAAAAGCTGAAAGAGCTAGAGGAAGACATAGGCAGCAAAACTTTACAAGTGGGAAACCTCACAACCTCCAGCTCACAGATTCAGATAAATCTTATCATAAAATAAACAAGAAGGAAGTAAAGAAAGTAAATAGATTGTTAGAAAACCTAGATAATGATAGAATTATGGAGGAAATTGTATATGGATAGAAAGGTATATACTTTTTTTCCTACAGTACATGGCACTTACACAAAAATTGATCATGTACTAGGGAATAAAACCTTATTGATCATTTGCAGAAAGGCAGAAAGAGTGAATACATCTTTCTCAGATCATAATGCAATAAAAATCATATGCAATATTGGGCCAGGAAGATATAGACCCAACCTAATTGGAAACTAAATAACCTCATTTTAAGAAATGAGTGGATCAAACAGGAAATAATAGAAAGAATTTATTATTTCATTCTAGATAATGACAATAATGAAACAACATACCAAATCTTATGGGATTCACTCGAGGTGTCTATCAGGGCATATATTATATCTATAAATGCTTACATGAATAAATTAGAGAGAGAGCAAATGAATAAATTAAATATGCAACTAAAAAAATTAGAGAAAGAGCAAATTATAAACCTCCGATTAAAATATCAAATTAGAAATACTAATAGTTAGAGGAGAAATTAAAAAAATTAAAAACAAGAAAACTATTGAACTAATAAATAAAACCAAGAGTTGCTTTTAAGAAGAAACCGATAAAATTGATAAACCTCTGGTCATTTTGTTTTAAAAAAAGAAGAAAACCAAATTGCTAGGACCATAAATGAAAAAAAATGTGAACTCCCCATCAATGAGAAGCAAATTAAGGTAATAATTCAGAATTATTTTGCCCAAATCTATGCCAATAATTTTGATAATCTAAGTGCAAAGTAAGAAAATTTATAAAAAATATAAGTTGCCCAGGTTAAATATAAAGGAGATTAAATTCCTAAACAACCCTATGTCAGAAAAAGAAGCTCAATAAACCATTATTGACATCCTTAAGAAAAATCTCCAGAGCCAGATGGATTCACAAGTGAATTCTATCAAACATTTAAGGAGCAATTGGCTCCAATTCTATATAAACTTGGGAAAAATAGGGGAAGGCAAAACTTTGCCCAACTCTCTATGAAACCAATATTGTGCTGATACATGTACTACAAAGAGTTAAAACTGATTGAGAAAGTTGTATACCTACCTCCCTGATGAATATAGATGAAAAAAATCTTTAATAAAATCTTAGCAAAACAATTACAACAAGCTATCCCTTAGGATAAGACAATATGATGAAGAAGGATTTATCCCAGGAATGCAAAGTTGGTTCAATATTAAAAAAAATGTTAATATAATTAATTATATCAGTAACAAACCTATCATAAATCATATGATTATATCTATAGATGCTGACAAAGCCTTAAACAAAATACAATACCCATTCCTACTAAAAACACTAGAGAGTGTAGGAATAAATGTATTGTTCCTTAGAATAATAATCAGTATCTATCTGAAACCATCTACAAGCATTATATGCAATGGGGATAGGTTTGAGGCATTCTCAATAAGATCTGGGTGAAAGAAGGGTGCCCATTATCACCACTACTATTCAGTATTGTATTAGAAATGTTAGCTTCTGCAATAAGACCAAAAAAGAAGAAATTGAAGGAATTAGAATTGGGAAGGAAGAGACAAAACTCTCACTCTTTGCAGATGACATTATGGTATACCTACAGAATTTCAAACAATCACCTCAAAAATTCTTAGTAATAATTATCAATTTTAGTAAATTCACAATATATGAAATAAACCCTCATAAATCTTCAACATTTACCTCAGACAATATACATTACCTAGGAGTCTATCTATCAAGGAAGACTCAAGAAATTTTTGAGAACAATTACAAAACACTTCTCACACAAATAAAACCAGATTTAAATAACTGGGCAAACATCAACTGTTCATGGATAGGTTGAGCTAATATAATAAAAAAGACAATTCTACCCAAACTAAACTATCTGTTTAGTGCCCTACCAATCAAAATTCCAAAAAAAATTATTTTAATCAGTTAGAAAAAGTTGTAAGTAAATTCATATGGAGAAATAAAAGGTGAAGAATTTCCAGGGATTCAATGGAAAAGAGAGCAAGAGGAAATAACTTAGTCTTACCAGATCTAAAATTATATTAAAAAGAATCAGTCATCAAAATTATCTGGTATTGGCTAAGAAATAGATTTGTGGATCAGTGGAATAGAGTAGGTGTAATAGGAAGAAATGATTATAGAAATCTGCTGTTTGAGAAACTCAAAGATTCCAGCTATAGGGATAAAAATTCTCTCTTTGATAAAAACAGTTCAGAAAATTTGAAGTTAGTATGGAAGAAACTTAGATTAGACCAACACCTCACACCCTAAACCAAGATAAGATCAAAATGAATACAGGTTTTAGACATTAAAAAAAAACAATATTATAAACAAATGAGAAGACCAATTTGTAGTTTACCGATCAGATCTATGGAAAGGGAAGCATTTTATGACCATGGAAGAGATGGAGAATATCATTAAAAATGAACTAAGTAATTTTGATTACATTAAATTAAATTAAATTAAAAAAAAGCTCTTGCATGGACAAAACCACTGTAACCAAAAGAAATGTAGTAAATTGAGAAAAAATTTTTACAACTAATATTTCTGACAAAGGAAGAATTTCTAAAACATACAGAGAGGTGAGTTAAATGTTCAAAAAATAAGCCATTCCCCAATTGACAAATGGTCAAAGGATATGCAAAGGCAATTTGCAGATGAGGAAATCAAAGTGATCCATAGTCATGTGAAAAAATTGCTCCAAATCATTACTTAACAGAGAAATGCAAATTAAGGCATATCTGAGGTACAACCTCACACCACTCAGACAATATGAACAGAAAGGACAATGATCAATGTAGGAAGGGTTGTGTGAAATCTGGGACATTATTACATTGTTTTTGGAGCTGTGAACTCATCCAATGTTTCTGGAGAGCAATTTGGAATTTTGCCAAAAAGGCAACAAAAATGTGCACACCTTTTGATCCAGCAATACCACTACTAGGTCTATATTCTGAAGAGATTATGAAAAAGGGTAAAAACATAGCTTTAACAAAATTATTCATAGCAGCCCTCTTTCTGATGGCAATAAATTGGAAATTAATTGAATATCTTTCAATTGGGGCATGGCTTAGGAAACTTGGGTTTCCTGTCATAGAATACAATTGTTCTATTAGAAAAAAGGAGGGATGGGAATTCAGGGAAGGAATTGTATGTTGAACTGATGTTAAGTGAGATGAGCAGAACCAGAAAAACATTGTACACCCTAACAGCAACATGGTGGTGATATCAATCTTGATGGACTTGCTCATCCCATCACTGTAACAATCAGGGATAATTTGGAGCTATCTGTGATGGAGCATACCATCTGTTTCCAGAGAATCAATGCTGGAGTTTAAATAAATACCAAAGACTATGTCCTTTAATTAAAAAAAATAAATGTTATCTTACTATATAATTTTGCTATCTCTTATTTAATTTATTTTTCTTCTTTAAAGTTATGATTTCTCTGTCATCACATTCAATTTAGATCAATGTATAGCATGGAAATAGAAGAAACTGTGATGTAAAATTTCTCCTAATATTTACTTTGTATTTTTTTTTTGTTTTTGTCTCCTTATTGTCATTATCTGTAATTAAATTATTGATTGCTTCTATGATTTTTTCTTTGGTCCACCCAGTTTTTTAGGATTAGATTATTAGTTTCCAATTTTTTGGTCTATCTTTTCATTGTCCTTTATTGCATTTAATTTTTAATGCATCACAACTTCAAAATGGTTGTATTATATATTCTTGTCTTTTTACATTTGATTATGAATTTTTAATACCCCAACACATGGTCAGTTTTGTCTAGGTGCCATCTTACACAGAGAAGTTATATTCCTTTCTATCCAAGTTCAATATTCTCCAGAGGTCTATCATTTCTAAATTTTTAAAAATTCTATTCACCTCCTTAGCTGTTTTCTTGTTTATGTTGTAGATTAGATTTATCTAATTCAAGGAGAGAGATTGAGGTCCCTCCCCACTAGTGCAGTTTTTGTTATTTCATCATATCATTCACTTAACTTCATCTCTATGAATTTGGTTATTGCTCCACTTGGGAAGCATTATGTTTAGTATTTCTAAATACTTGTTTATGGTACCTTTTAGCAAGATGTGAATTCTTTCCTTATCTTTTAATTAGATATATTTTTGCTTTAGTTTGTCTGAGATCAGGATTGCTAGCCCTGTTTTTTTTTTTGATCTGCTGGAAAGTAATATAATGTGCTCCAGCCTTCTACCTTTACTCTATGTGCATCTCTTTATTTCAAATATGTTTCTTGTAAATAACATATTTTTGGATTCTTTGTTTAAAATCCTTTTTTAGGGCGGCTAGGTAGTGCAGTGGATAGAGCACCAGCCCTGGAGTCAGGAGTACCTGAGTTCAAATCTGGCCTCAGACACAATAATTACCTAGCTATGTGGCCTTGGGTAAGCCACTTAACCCTATTTGCCTTGCAAAAAACTAAAAAAAACTAAAAATAAAAAAAAATCCATTTTTTATCTGCTACTGTTTTATGGAAAATAAGAATACCATTGAAATAATAACTAAAACTAAGGGTTGTTTTTATTAAAAGCAATGATATAGGAAAACCAAATGACCAATTTGACTCATCCTAGTCATTTAAGATAATTATTAGTATTCCTAATATGCATAAGAGATATTGTACTGATTGAATAAAGTTTGTTATACTTTTGTACTAAATTGGTCATGATTCATTAGTAGAGAATGTATGATTTCTGGGAAAATATTTTTTGACATACCTACTCTTATGTATTAGCTAAACTCCAGAGTCCTTAAGTATTTCAGTGTTGGATAATTTAAAAAGCACCCCTTTCCAACACAAGGGCAGTATTTGGAGACCTGTGAATTTTATTTTTAATCAAGGAACTAGATAATGGAAATATTCCATTTGGTAAAATAATATCCATAATGTTATTTGTTGAGTGCCATTACTGAACTGAGTAAAATAAAAAAAAGAATGAAAGGAAATTTTGTCTGATTTTCCAGATTGACAGTGCTTTTATTTGAATTAATTTAATATTGTCTCTGTCAAATTTATTTTAAAGAGTGAGAAAAATAGTAATAAAATTCATCTGGAGTAGCAAAAAATCAAGAATATTAAACAAATTAATGGGAAAAATGTGGAAAGAAAGTAGACTAGCTGTACCAGATTTAAAACTATATCATTAAGTGGTAGTCATCAAAACTTTCTGGTATTGACTAAGAAATAAAGAAGTGGCAGTGGGTAGAGCAGAGACAGTAGTAAATGTCTATAGTAATCTACCACTTGAGAGTAATCTAATCAGCATTTGCCAAAAAAAACTACTGGGAAAACTGGAAAATAGTATGACAAAAAATAGATATAGACCCACATCTCATACTCTATAGCAAGATAAGGTCGAAATGGATACAGGATTTAGAAATAAAGGCTTATACCATAAAGAAATTAAGAGAACAAGAAATAGTTTAATTGTCAGACCTATGCAGAAGGGAGTTTATGATCAAGCAAGAGATACAGAACATTATAAATTATAAAATGAAAAAATTCTAATTATGTTTAATTTAAAAGTTTTTTACACAAATAAAACTATGTAACCAAGATTAGAAGGAATTCACAAAGCTGGGGAAAAATCTTCACACCTCGTATTTCTGAAAAAGCATTTATTTCTAAAATACACAAAGAACTGAGTCAAATATATAAGAATACAGTCATTCTCCAGTTGATAAATGGTCAAAGGATATGAAAAGACAGTTTTCAGCTGAAGAAATTAGTTATTTTTAGTCATATGGGAAAAAATGCTCTAAGTTGTTATTGATTACACAAATGCAAATTAAAATAATTTTGAGTTCCCATCTATTAGATTGGTTAAAATGACAAAACAGGAAAATAATCCTTTTTTGTGAGATTTCCTCTTTCCTTTTAATTCTTCTTTCACAACACGACTAATATGAAAATATGTTAAGCATGATTTTACATATATAATCAATATCAGATTGCTCTCTACCATGGGAGCAGGGGTAAGGATTGAATGCTGGTGGATGTGGAATTAAAAACTTTACAAAAAAGATGAATGTTGAAAACTCTTCTTTCTTGTAATTGGAAAAGAATAAAAATTTAATAAGCAAAGAAAAAATAAAGATTGCTTTTAACAAAGTTCTTACCAGATCTTTTATCATGGTGTGGAGATAATCCGACTTTCTTGAAGTTTATGAAAACATAATGAACCATCTCACAGGTTCTGTCACAGAAAGGTTTAATACAGTCCTGGTCAGGCAATTTCTTATTTTTGAGGTGTGATATAATTAAGCCTAAGGGAGCTTGGTAGCTAGGATGGTGACATCAAGTGATGAACTCTTTCACAATGTCAACCCATCATAGAAGGGAAATTACAAACAGCTTCAAATATTAGGCACCCCCTCATGTTTCTACATGGAATGGTAAAATGACAGAAAATATAATAGAAATTTAAATTGATTTTAGATGCTCTTTACTCATTAATTTTTCAACAGGTATGCTAAATGTGCGAAACTTGATTGATAAATAATGAGGAGCATACTAGTTAAGAAACTAAATAATCTTTAGTTAAAAGCCACTTAAGACCATAGTTTATGTTGATTCTTTCATTCAAGATAATTCTTACTTATATTTTGACAATTCAAGTTTGAAAAAAAATTGGTTTATAGCTTATTTTTTTCTGAACAGTCTTACTTCTAAACATAGCTCAAAGAACATAAGTGCACTGCCTCACAATTGACCATGTTTCCATTTGCTTCTTTTGGTAGCAATTGAAACAGCATGGACAATAAAAAAACCAAAGGGAAAAGCTCATCTGGATATATATGTCAAATAGAAAATTATCCCTCTATAACTTTGTTTTGTGTTTGGACCCAAGATAGTATCCTTAAATCAAATGATCTCTTTTTATCATTAGCAAAGTACAATCAATCAATCTATCTATCCAGCTTTGTCTCTCTCTGTATATATATATATATATATATACATATATATATGTATATATATATATATATATTGCTTAGATGGCATATTTGAGAAGATGCAGACATTCTCTTGGTTCTTTTAGTCAGTAGTTTAATGATTTCTTAATCATTTCATAATTTTATTTAAACTAGGAACAGAATAACAATATTATTCATATCAAATAAGCTTGGTATTTGCTAAAGAAATTTCTTTCTAGGTATTCAACTTGACAAATTCATTCAAAGGCATGTTTTATAGCATAAACAATAATCATAAAATTATTATCAGTTTCATATATGTATATATATATATATACATATATATATATACATGTATATGATGTTTGTCCTTCATTCTTGAAGAAGATAATGGCATAACAGAGGTAATACCACAAGAAGTACATGAATTGAATTTGAGTGGGGGGAGGAATTGGCCTAAGTCATCAGCCTCACTTTTTCCTTCAAAGTCATCTGGATTCAGTGGCCAGATATGAGTCAGGATGACAGAGATGGCCCTCAATGCAAAGCAGTCAGTGTTGAATGACTTATACAAGGTCATACAACTAGTAAGTGGCAAGTGTCTGAGGCTGGATTTGAACTCCCATCCTCCTAACTCCAGGCCAGTTCTCTATCCACTATACCACCTTGTTGCCCTTACATATAAATGCTGGCTTCAGGCAAGAATTTCAGAACTGAGAGTATTAAGCCCCCAGGGCTTGGTTTTTTAAGATCTGGTAGTCAATAAAGTACAGTGGCAGGCAGGGAAGATGTGGAGAAGATTGCCACAGTGGAATGTAACGAATGACTAAAGTCAGTAAGGTATTATTGGATGAAGAACACAGGTGCTAGATTTGTACCCTAACAATGTTCAAAACTGGAGTAAATCCACTCATCTTTTGGGAGAATTAATAAAAATAGGAACAGGATGGTAAAGTTTGACTAGGTTTTAATCTATAGTATTAGAAGAAGTATTTACATCAATGAAATCATAGTTCCATCAAAATAAAATAAACAAATTAACTTAAGTTTACAGTTAAACTTCACAACAAGATATCAAAAAAACCATGTTATTTCACTTAAAAAAGACAAGGCAACAATTTTAAAGTTTAGGTCTTAAACATATGACCATAGATCGTTTTTTCTCAATCAACACAAGAAGAATGCAACAAAAAGTAAATGATCTGTACATTGCTAATTATACCATATACTTAGATGATCAACTGATTTACATTGCATATAGGAGATGATAAAATGAATACCATTCATATAAATTTTTTAACCATTTCACTACCATGCTGATATCGACAACTTTTGTAAACTTCTCAAGTTGAACTAATGCAATGCTGATTTTGTTTGTCTGTTTTGCTTAACAAAAAGTAAGCATGTCTTAAGAACGATTTTAGTTTGATTTTTAAATCCTTGTTGCTTGAAAACTATTATGTATATAATAAATACTTGTTGCTTGAGTTTAGTCCTGTGTAAAATTCCTATGTATTATAAATTTTCTGCACATAAATTTATGAATTCATTTTTATAGGAACTTTTAGAGAGAAACTCCCTCTACCACAGCAGGTACACAACTGCTTTGCAAGGTATAGTAGCTGGAAGTATTTTGTCTCTGAGAGATCAAGTGACTTACCTAAAGTCAAGACATGGACACCAATGAGAAGTTTACATCTGCTAACCCTCTGAAGTTCTGTAATCCTTTCTCTGGTCAGGTGGAAGGAGAAGGAGAAATATAGGCTTTATTTATTTCCTCCCATCTTTCCAAGGAGTTTCTTCTCAAAGACTTGGCTGGAATGGTACTCTTTTCTAAATTCCCAGACAAATTAAATTGGACTCTGAAATGGCTTGCTATTTATAGAAGACCCATGGGGTGTGATAGTGTGTACATTAATTTAATAAATCTGATTGATTGATTTTTTTTAATGGCAGGGAGAAACTTGCACTCATTGAAGTTACTGAACGATTTCCCAAATATAATCCATCTTGTTCTTTTTCAATTCTAGTCCAAGCTTATGCATGAACATGTGTGTATCTAATTCAATGTGTTGCACATCTAACTACAAATCTTAATTTAGAACTTTGCTTTTTGAATATCTGTGTATCTCATTGAATAAACCTTGTTGTCTTCCTGGTAATATTACCTAACAAACAAAAGCATCTAGATGACCTTAGAATTTATAGGGAGCTTGTATTTGGATCTAGCACAGAGTATTCTTCATGAATGATGTGAAGACTTTGGTGACCATATGTATCCTTGTCATTCTTTGTTTGATACTAACAATCAGAGGACTGTTTTCCAAGGTCATCCATTTCTCAGCTTACACAAACTTAGTCTGTGCTTTGGGGCTGACTTAAAAGATTATTCTATAGCTAGCATTTCCCCCACATACGACTTTTCTTTGGAAAATATCAGAAAATGATTTAGAAAAGGGTACCTTGTTCCTATACAAACATTTCTAGAAAATATATATGTGTGTGTATGTATCCATATATAATATCTATATATATATATATATTTATCATATATAGGATAGCTTTTGTCTTACAAAAATGTTCATTGCACAAAATTGGTGATATCATTACTTATGGAGTTCTTTACAGTGCTTTAAGTCAAAATCATTCTATTCTGGAGAAATCACTGTCTACTCATCTCATATGAATCTTGTCATTGTTCTTCTAAAGATTTTCTTCAAGAAATTCACCTCAAACATTGGAGGTCTTCTTCAGTTTCTCTTGAAATCATGAGTGTATAAATATAGCACTTTAACTGTCCACCTGTTTTTCTGTGGTCTTTTTACATGACCAACCCATCGTCTCTTCTTGTCTTAAACTTTATTGATGACATTGCTTACTCAATATTTTTCTCTGGAGTTTGATTATATTTGACTACATATTCAATCCCAATAACTGCAATCATGCTCTCCATTGTTCTCTTTGTGATACATTTTAATTGTTTGGGTGTGGGGGCAATGCATTGTATCTCTTGTCATATAGCAACACTGGTATGATATTATTGAAAGGTAGTGTTTCTTTTCATAAGGAGCTCAAAGGTCAGTAAATTAGCCTTCTAATTTTCCAAAAGTATCTTAATATTTTTCTTCTTTTACAAATATGACTGCAATTGATTATCCTTCCATACTATCTATCACATATACATGTATTTTTACACATGTATATAATCACACACATATATTCTATTGCACATATTCTATAGAGTGTCCATCCAAATGCTTATTGAAATATGGGTGATAAGCATTTTTCATTATTATTGTATATGTACAGGGTACACTTTTAAATGATTATGGTTATCTTTTAATATAATCTAAATAAAGTATTCTGGTGCTCTAAACAATCAGCTCAATGCTATCTACAAACAAAACTAATTTGAAGGCCCTCTCTAGAGCAATTAAAAATTTAATTTAGCTAAACTTTTTTGCTAGTTTTTCTCCATCATAGTCTGTTGAGCATATTTTCTCCCTTTTTTCTTTATTCTATTTTTGATATTTATTATCAGAGACCTATTGAACAGGTTGTTTCCATTGTAAAATAATTCAAGGAATTTTGAATATTGTTGATTTAGATGGGATAAAATTTGTTAAAAAGAACCTCTAAAGAATGATTTCTCAAAATCAATAAACAATGAGATTAATAGGAAGTTAAATTCTAAATTGCTTTCAGTTAATTATGAAAAAATATATTCACTGTGGAATATCATTTACTGAAACTTGTTTCTTTCTTTCTAATATAATCAGTAGTGATTCCATTGACTTGGACATAAATGACCTTCATAAAGATTTTATTTAGATGGGGAATAGATATATATTTTTAAGTAGTTATTGAAATTCTTTTGGTACCCTTATTTTCATATATTAATAATATCTGATATTTTATATGCTTTCCCAAAATTTCCCTTTTGCATATACCTCAGTAACCTAACAATTATAGCATATATCTCTGCAGATATAATGGTTCTAATACACCTATTTTTCCTTTCTTAAAGAAGAAGATTCAAATACAAAAAAGGAAAAATGTGCAAATAAACTTTAGGATTGCTAGATAAACAATATGCTGACATTCCAGTGAGCCACTCATCTCATAATGGCCTTTTGCCTTGGATTTGCCCATAAGGTGAGCATCTTTACCATCAAATTTGTATGCCTCATCATGAGGAGAGTAAATCTCAGTTCCATTTGTTTCCTCTATATTTTTGGTTTGTAGCACCCTTACTTTATTTAAATCTGATGGTTTTTGAGTCACATTCTCTTCTCTCTAGGATTCATGATTGCCAGAAATGCCACCTTGTAGCCCACCTTTGTGAAGGTGAAGAAGGTCGTCATAGTATCTCTCAAAAGTCTCAAATATTGAATTGCTCGTGGTAGCCCCCTTCTCCCTAACATATTAGAATCTGTGACTTCCTCTATAAGAATGATAGAAAAGGAGAAAGTAAAATAATTCCCAGGTCTTACATCTCTTTTTATAGAATAGTTTGAATGGGCAAATACTTTCATAAAGTCAGTCCTTCCAAGAGTCTAAACTACCTAATTCATTTTCTGGCCTTCTAATTCCTTAATTTGTGAGGCTAATAATATGCTTTTCTCTCTCTCAAGGTTATACTAGTCAGAGGGAATATCTACTCTCAATGAAAAACAAAACAAAAACAAAAACAAAATTAAAAAATACCTTCCTGAAGTGCAACACAAAAGTTACAAACACAAGTTTATCAGAGAATATATATATATATATATATATATATATATATATATATATATATATATATATATATATGGCAATATCCTGTGTGAAGTGTGCTTTGAATTCCACTTTTTGCTATATCAAGTCAAAAATTTTTTTTCATACAGTAGGATGAATATTTGTATACTTTTTTGCTCAGCTGTGATAGTTAAGATCTTATCTCTTCTATAAAGTTATCTGTAAGACCCTGTCTGATTCTTTATTGGAAGACAATGCATTAAAAATAAGAGGATCTAAGTTTAAACTCTGATCCCATCACTTAATATTTATATGAATTTGGTAAATTCATAATTTCTTTTGACCTTAGCTTCCCCAAAGTAAAAAAGGGAAGTGGTCTAGGTCAGTGATCTCAAAATCATTTAAAAACAGGAGTCAGTAACATGTACATAAGATCATAGCAAACTGAATATTGGTTTAGTTTTAAAATACAGTATCTATGTCTTATTTTTTTTGTCAAATCTTTCTCAATTATATTTTAATCTAGTTTCAGCATCAATTGGGAATTTTATGGACTTCATAGGATCCATGGACTGCATGTTGACATATCTAGACTAGATGACAATGATGGTTGTTTTTGTCCATAAATAAATCTGCTTCCCCATATAAATGCTATTTGAGTAATTTTTCTAATTTTTAACATGAATATCTAGCTTTGATAAATATAAAAATTATTCCCATAAATATTTTATTGAAGTTAAAAAGTAAGCATGTGAGTTAATAATTGATCTTAACTTCTATTTCGTTTTGTGTGGCTGTTTAGGGAAGTAATAATATGTTATGACCTTTAACATATTTTTGTTATCTTCTTTGATACCTTCTTTGAGGTACCTTAAACTTAATGTAATCTTCAGTGACATGATTTCTTCTTTATGTAACTGATAACATCAGGACAATGATTGGATCTTATGTATTTGTTTTCTTGCTTAATCAAATATTAGAATCTAAACATGACAGCTGCACTGTTATTCATGACAACATAGTAATGCCTGCAAAATTGCTCTATTACATGTTTTGAAATTGGGCTTCCTTCCAGTTTCATCTATAAGTGCTCTTGAGTCATTGATATGGATTAGTTGATATTCAAAACAAATTACCAAATTGCTTTCCCTTTTACTGCCTTTCATTGAATTGGAAGGCAATACTATTTCTAATTTTTATAAATTATCTTATCTAATAATTTCCAAATAAGTCACAAAATAAGTAATCATTCTTCAGACTCCTTCTGGGTGTCAGGAACTTTGTAGATTCATGATTTAGTCTGTTGTAAAAAATATTTTTAAAAAATGGAATAAAGCAATAATTTCCATACCATAGTTCAATAAAAAGATGATTGAACATGAAACTACCATAAACAACTTGCTGTTCTTTTTCATATAAACAATAAAATTATCATGTATATTTTATAGAAACATAATATACTTAAGGAACTTATGCTCTTAAGAGGTAATAGAATGCATATATGTGTACATATATATGAATATACATCTATATTCAATATACACAAAACAGGAAAATGTTTGGGGGAGATGTTTAAGGGAGAGGTTTCTGTGAAGAATTTTAATATTAACTGAGAAATATGGAAGATGCTGTCACAGAAACCCCTGGCATGGTGTGCCTGCATCAAAGAAGGCACTGTGATCTATGAGCAAAGAAGAATTGTGGTTATTCAAAGGAAATGTGATATGTGCAAATCTTAGAGATATCTCCATCACAAATATTCAGTTGAGCTTCTTGAATCATAGTAGGCTCCTTCAAGCTTTTATTGCACTGATCAGTCCCAATTAAACACATTATTAGTTGATGCCAACATCATGGTGTTATTGCCCTCTTTAAGTATGTAGGACAAACAGCATCAGGGAATGGAAAAGGAATGAGTAGTGGTATCTTGGAAAATATTATAAACTGAAATTTTGAAGCAAAACAGAAATTTTAAGAGGTATAGTTGAGGAGTGAGTGTATTCCAGACATGGGAGATCACCTGTGCAAAGACAGAGAGATGATGGATGGAATATCATGGAAGTGCAACAGCAAGAAGGTCAGGTAACTGGACTAATGGTTGAATAAGAGGAAGTAATATGGAAAAGGCTGGCTATATAGGTTATAACTCAGTTGTGAGGGACTTGAGTTACTAAAAAAGAGAATTTTATATTGGATCCTGGATAGAATAGAGACAGACACTGGAGTTTATTGGAAAAAGAATGGATCTGTCTCATCTATGCTTTAGAAATATCACTTTGGCAGTTCTGTGGAAGATGGATTATACTCTAAAATGGTGTTGACTTTGTCTATCCAATTGGCAAGAAGATGTGTTGATCACCTAAGTTAGTTTCTGAACTGTCCTTGCTTTTTCTGTTTCTCATTTTTTCTTAATCAATAATTTAATTAAATAAGTTAGAAATCATTATAATGCTTCTTTTCTGATTTTGATCCTTCATTGTAATTGTTGAATTCTTATTTTTTCCATCAACTGCCACAGATGTATGTATAAAAACTGAAACTGAAATTATCTTCTTGGTGGTTTTTTGTTCTCATTTTAGGAATGAACACTACAATGTAAAATTATTGTTACTTAAGTTTGGAGCTGGGAAAGAATACAGAAAACATATTTATTTTGTGGAAGCTGAAGTAAATACCTTACCAATGTCACACAGCAACAGAATTCAAAGTGATGTCCTCTGATTTCAAAATCATTGTTCTTTTTACTATGGTTTTCTGCCAATTATCCCATGAAATTATAGTTCTTGTTGCTTGTGATCAAATAATGAAAGCAACTCTTAAAAATCCTTTATTTGACTCCCATAAGAAACTGTTAATTGAACTATTTGGATGCAATTTCTTTGAGTGTACTGGTTTCATTTATAGTAAGTGTCAATATTGATGTAGTATAATTTTTCTTTGAAACATTAATACTCTAGACATTTCATAAAAGATGTTAATTGCTAAACTGATATTTTAGTTAATGTAAAGCTTTATGTTTTAATAATATCTTTCTTCTTTTATGTCATTCTGCTTAAGTCACTTTAAGAAAAATAGTAGCTTTGTTTTTCCTGGGATCCATGGTCAAAGAATTTAATACTGAGTGAACTACCCAATGGCAATGGGCCTTTCAACACTTGGCACAGTTGATTCTCAGACAGTTGGGAAATAGTCTTTCATTGGGATCATACTTAATATCTACAGGAAATTTTCTCATTTGCAAAGTTTCTATACTAATGAATTCAAAGGTCTTTAAGTCAAAAAAGTAATATTTACAAGCTTTTCTCATATTAGATAATATGTTCTATTCTTATAGCTCTGAAGTCTATTTTTCTTCTGGAAAGAAAGTATCTTGTATTTTCCCTTTTTAATAACATTAAAAATATTTTCACCCCTTATCTAACATTTCAAGGTCATTTTACAATTGAATTTTCATTCTCCATTTTGTTGGCTAAGTCCCCTAATAGATGTCTTTTCTATCTCTTCTGTCTTCCAAATAATTAATGAAAGCATTAATAGACCCAATTCAGAAAACATTCTGCAGTACATCAGTTGACATGCAATCAGTTTTGCTCTAAACTGCTTTTTCAATATTACTGCACACTAGCCTTTAAGAACAGTATGATTGGGGTGGCTAGGTGGCATAGTGGATAAAAGCACTGGCCCTGGATTCAGGAGTACCTGGGTTCAAATCCAGTCTCAGACATTTAATAATTACCTAGCTGTGTGGCCTTGGGCAAGCCACTTAACCCCGTTTGCCTTGCAAAAAGCTAAAAAAAAGACCCCCCCCAAAAAAAGAACAGTATGATTCAAAATCTTTGTCAATTGCTACTATGTCATACAGATTGGCTCACAACCCTAATCAAGAGCATTAAAGTATATATTATGTTGACATGGAATGAAATCATGTTACTTTGACAGCAATTGTCCTTTATAATATCACATTAATTTTCATTCAAGATTATAAGATCTTAAGTATTTGCAAATCAATTTTTTCATGACATCTTCAAATGTTTCCAGGTTTTCAAATTGGTCTTTTTTGTCTCTTTGAAAGTCTGCTTTGGGGACAGGTAGGTTATGCAGTGGAGAGAGCACCAGGCCTGGAGTCAGGAGGACCTGAGTTCAAATCGAGCTTTAGACACTTAATAATTGCCTAGCTGTGTGACCTTTGGAAGCCACTTAACCCCATTGCCTTAAAATAAATAAAAGAAAAAAAAGAAAGCATGCTCTATATTTGCTCTTTTCTATTCTGTTTTTTTGGCAAGGAAATGGGGATAAGTGACTTGCCCAAGGTCTCACAAATAGGTAGTTATTAAGTGTCTTGATCTGGATTTGAACTCAGGTCCTCCTGACTCCAGGCCCAAGTTTTTATCCCCTGCACCACCTAGCTGCCTTTCTTTTTTAGTCCTTTCCACCATACCCTGATCTCTTCATTTCTCAAAACTGATGAATATTCCTTCAATGAGTATAGTAAATTCTAAAATATCTACCATGATATGACTATATACCTAATTTAGAACTTTATGTTTAAATGTACCTAATTTATTTAAATATTAACTTCTCTGACTAACTGTATATCTATACTTAGGTATTTCTTATCTATGTTTTCAGATTTTCCATATGATGATTTATTAGTGATTTTTCTCAACTATATAATTTATATTCCACAAATTCTCTGAAATTGATATAAAGTTTATTTTGTATGTATGAAATGGCTATATTCTGGTTTACTGGAGTAAACAGAGTGAAAAGGAATTCTCTATGCAACAAGAGTAAGGAATATTAATAACAAATATCAGCAGAGGAGTAAACACACAAATATGCATTAGCTCTTTACAACAGTCTTGTAGATTAGGTAGCCACAGTTTTTATTTTTAATTTTATAGACAAGAAAATTGTAGTCAGAGGGGTTGTGATTTGTCTAGTCATGTAATTAATTAGTGATAGAAGAAGATTCTGCCTTTTAGAATATATGTTTAACATGAAATCCATTTCAAAACACTATTTATAATGCAAACATATCATCTTTAATAAAAGATAACCTCCCACTTCCCTACTTAGGACACTAAAATTTCTATCTGAAATTCATTGATCATTTCCACAACCCTAGTAGACTTTTTAAGAGCTATTGATAGGCTTTGGTTATGCACCATGTTTCATCACCTAATTAAGTTATTGCATTGAAAATCATTGCAATGGGTCAGTTAGTGGATAGAGTAGAGGCCCTGGAGTCAAGAGTCAAACCTGGCCTCAGACAATTAATAATTACCTAGCTACATAACCATGGGCAAATCACTTAACTCCATTGCCCTGAAAAAATGAGAAAAGAATGATTGTAAAATGGAATAATGTAAATTTCAACTGTATAGTGTTCCCTACTCTATATAATTTTTTTTCTTTTGTAGCCTCATACTTTCTAATTTATATATATATATATATATATATATATATATATATATATATATATATATATTTAGGTGGGCAGTATGAAGCAGAAAATGCTACAAAGAATTTTGAAAGAGCCAGAGAAAGATAGACTCCATTTCAGGGTATAATCTAACAAGCAGTTATTCCAACTAAGCAGTAGACAACGCCTTATTCTAAAATAATGCTGAAAGGTTTCTTGCCCCAAATAAGAAGCTTAGAAATTCCATGAGTACTGGATGATTCTTGTTCATTGTTTTCTATCTGACAATAGACTAAGCAAATCTGTCATTTTCAGAACTATATATATTCTAGATGCATCTCTTGTATATTTCTTCTTGTCTACCTCTATATTCTATTTTTAAATGTTCAGTCGCACTGACAAGTGTATATTCCTTTACCAGTCATTAAAACAGTACAATAACCCACAATAACATAAATCTCTCAGATGGTATATTTGACACCTACCAGCTTTTATGAGTGATTATTTTCTTATTATTCATTCATTGACCATATATATTATTTAAGGCTGCAAGAGCAATAATAACAAAACATTTCATTGCATAGTTATAAAACCAATACTTTCCCTCTACCTCCTGAATGATATTATGTCAAAGATCTTGATAAAATTAAAATAAGTTGTGTCCACAAAATTTCCTTTTTTCTTTGATTCAGTCTTTCATTAAATAACAAACCATTCATAATTATAAACCAGCTCAAACACTATTTTATTGATAAAATGTGATTCTTTTCCTTTTATGACTGTTATGTAATAAGCATATTCACTTCTATTTTTTTATTCAGAATATGCCATCAGCATATTTATAGTTTTCCTAACTGGAGAACAGACTACAAAATGCAAGGCAGCAGAAATATAAGGTTATTGAGACACAAAGGAATTTTAAACCAAAAACCTTTGGTGTTGTTGCAGACATTGATGTTAATGAGCATGGCTATATTGACAAGTACAGACAGAGGACTAAAACATAGACATAAGGAAGCCTATGGACATGAATCCCCTGGCAGTGTGGAATTTGACAGCTCTAATTATTTTGACTGGAAGATGAATGACTAAAAGCTTTTCGAGGCTTGCATTTGTATGCTATAGCTAAATTATTCTATCTTGCAAAAATGGTCCCTGCATTAGAGTGTTTCAGAGTAAGGCCCACATTAATTTTCATGCAGCTATTGGAATGTAAAAAGCAATATTCTTCTCACCAAAATTCTGATGTTTTCATATGAAAGTTGCTACTGCTATAGACATCAATAAACAGAGAGAGAACTTCAGTCCTTTGGGTTAGAACAAAATAACCCCAAAGGTCATGCAAATATTTCAGAAAGGATTGGTGATTGTCACATTTTAAAAATAGATAGGCTAGGAATTTTTGTGATCTTATGCATCAACTTTTATTGTCCTCCTAAAGAAGAGATCCTTTTATTATTTTAAATAAAATATTTTGTTTTGTTTCAACCTACTTAAAAATATGAAAGAATATAACAAGCTACATATTAAAGCTTATAAAGTATAGGAATAATTTGGAGAAGTTCTGGAATGTAATAGGGTAGTAATTCTGAGAAAAATGCAGTAACAAATGCAAGGATCTATTATGGGAAAATGACTTGAATGTCTCATAGATAGGATATAATGCAGTTAGCTTAACAGTATTCCAGAGAGAGAGGTATAATTAAAATAGTTACTAGTAATGATTTTAAAAGACACAATCTTTTACTTGGAGATCTCCAAATGAGTATAGAGTAGCTCATCTGGCAATTTGATATTTTGTTACGTAGATCTATAGGGAACACATTTTGAATGAGTTAACTTTGGGAAAACAAGTATCATCACTATAGAAAATCAATTGGTTAGGGACCCAGAAAGTCACACCCTTTTAAAGGCAGTTTCTCTGATACATTTATGCTAAATTTAAATCAGAAACTTAATAGAACACTGCTGGCATATCTTTTGAAGCTTGGCAGTGCAATGAAAAAGCACTAAACTTTAAGTCAGAACAATCTGAAATCAAATCTTGCCTCAGATACTTTCTACGTCTTCTAGATCTTTCTAGATCCTGTGCAAGTCACTTAAACTCTCTCAGCCTCAGTTTTTCTAGCTGTGAAATGGAGACAATGATAACCTCTACCTCATAAGTTGTCATGAGGACCTAGACAATAATCTTTAGCTTAAAATTGACTGAAATATTTTCCCTTTGATACCTTCAGAGATTCAATTCCGAGGATTATTTTTAGGTTTGCTTTTCCTATAAACAAATTAATTCCTTAAAAGTTTCTTATTTTTTTTAAACCATTCCATGTTTCCATTGGAATATTAGTTTTAATTAAGTCACCTTTACTCTCTATACTTCTTCAGGAAATTTATGCAGATGAAAGACTAGGCACAAAAATTTAAATGCATTCTCTGCCCTGGAGATGTTAATCCTTGTCATTCTAGCCTCTCCACTTACAGGCAAGGTGTTAACAATTTCTATCCTGTCTAGGGTGGAGATGCATCTATTTTGTAAGTGAAGGATTTCTTTTTCATATATAATATTAATCTTTTTATTTCTATGTACCTTCAGATTTACTTGTAATTTGATCTTACATATGCAAAATTTACTGCAAACATAAAAGTGCCATACAAATGCTAGCTCTTATTTTATTGGCCCATACCAATTTCTTGATGATCAGTTCTCCATAAGTTATAGCTACCATCTTGTCAACATTTTCCCATTAGAAAAAGTAGGTAATGATGCACAGTATTGAGAAGAACATAATGATAATCAATTTATCTAGTAAATATGTTCACATTTAAAAGTTCTCTTCAAATTCCACTGTAGGAAGACAATTTGATGGTTTCCTTGATGATTGTAGGTCAGACTTCGTTCATATTTTGTACTGTGTACCTCTATGAAGTGAGGAGATTTACTAATGCACTGCAATCTTTGTGGATCAGGGATGAGCTAGTTAGCTGACTTGTTAAGGAATATTGTTTTAAATAAAATATTTTGCTTTTTTCTACCTACTTAAAATATGAAAGTATGTAGCAAGCTACATATTAAAGCTTCTAAAGTATCGGAATAATATGGAGAAGTTCTGGAATGTAATAGGGTAGTAATTTTAAGAAAAATGTAGTAACACAAGGACCTATTATGAGAAAATGACTTCAATGTTATATGACAACCAATTGTATTAGAATTCAAAGAAACTAATTATTTCAGGACCAGCTAACTAATGGCTTTCTTAGAAGTATATGAAATCTTTATTCCTTCTTGATGCGATATAAGAGAAGTCCTAGAACTCCAACCTTCCTAGCTAGAGAAGTGGGGACTGAAGGGAAAACAATTCCTTGAATTCAGGGACAGCCCACACCTATTTCTTCCCATTTCTTAGCAACAATCAGAAGCCATTAAATCTGCCCATTCAAAGGGCAGCTAGGTGGCACAGTGGATAGAGCATTGGCCTTGGAGTCAGGAGTACTTGGGTTCAAATCCGGCCTCAGACACTTAATCATAATTACCTAGCTGTGTGACCTTGGGCAAGCCACTTAAACTCCATTTGCCTTACAAAACCTAAAATAAAAAAATTCTGCCCATTCAAATGATGAAGAGATGGGGAAGGAAATATAGTGACCTTTGGTTTAGGGCATCCAAAAGTTGCCCTTGGAATGCAGGAAAGATGCCAAGAATGAATCATCCTTCCTCTTGGCAGTCCAGAGAGCTAGGATAACTGTTTTTTAACTGGTTATGGTCTATATTATCCCCAACCAGAGGAAGAAAAACAAAACAAAATGAAACACACAGGAAAAAAAAAGCCCTTATGAAACTGATGAACACTTTATAAAAAATATCTTATGTATCTCTTTCCCTTAATCCTAATTCCTCATGCCAAAAATCCCTAGTTTGTAAAAATGTTTAACAAAATATGTATGTAAAATGCTAACCTGACTGTTCCCTACTGAGGGAATGGGGTGGGAAGGGAGGGTGGAGGGAAATTCTGTACCTTGGAAATATGCATGTGTGTATATGGATGAAAATAAATAAATTAATTTAAAAAAGGGGAAAAAAAGACTGAATAATCCTCAATCCTAAAACATACAAACGAAAGTAGATGGTTCATCTCTCCCAAAGAATTTATAGAGAAAACTAAGGTAGATGAACAGTTACAGAAAGCAGACCCTCCCTAAAATCTAATAATTTCTCTCTCTCCTACCCCAGAAGCTCCTTTGGACTGGGACTACAGTTCCTATTATAGGAGAAGACTAATTCATTACTGTAGCATAGAGAATTTAAACTGTGCAAAGGAACAGATTTGGGAATCCAGTTAGGTAGCCCTGATCACTGTCATCCCTCCCACATTTAGGAAGTAGTAAAAATAATAACACCAAGAAATTATTAAAAACTCATATGAGGAAGATATGTGGGCAAGATTTTTCAGAGGGAAAAGGACCTTGAATTACAACCAAGAATTAACTGCCTTCCAAAAATTCAGCATATTCTGTCAGGGGACAAATGGATTTTCTGTGAAAGAGTTGATTTTCAAAATTTTCTGATATAAAGACCAGAATTGATCAGAAATCTCAATCTACAAATAAAAGCCTCAAGAGATTCATAAAAAAAGTTAACAGAAAGGGGAAAATGCTAGTAAAAATATTGAGCTATATACATCCCTTATAAGGGAAGATAATACTTGTAACTTTTGAGAATTGTATCTCTAAGGAAACTTAAAAGAAACATACCTAGAGAGAGGGTATGGGTCTAAGATGACCTCATAAGTTTTGAACCTTTAGTCAATTCCTGGAGATGCTAATGAGGGTTGAAGTGATTATACCTACAGGATATGCATATGAATGAAACATGAAGTGACAATGATTAGAACGTGGTATTTCCTGTTGTGACAAAGGGTAGAAGAATATTTAGACAGACTATACATAATTAAATCTTGAAGTGATCTTATTTTACTACATACTTTATTATCTAGTAATGCTATGAGAATAGAGGTTGAGAGTGTTCTTAGGAGGAGTAGACATAAATAGACATAAGTAGAAATAAATAGACCATGAGATGATCTTGTCTTACTGCATACTTTAGTTAACAAGGGTTGTGCTGTAGTTGGAGTACAATAGGGATAAGAGGGAGAGATTGTGCCTGATATTTTGGTCAGAAGGGTTGTAGTAATTGGGTTGGAATGTTATAGGGACAGATGGAGAAAGTGTACTTAGAGGTCTGGACAGGAAATGATCATGAAGTGCTTTTGTTTTGCTTGCTGCTTTGGCTATAGTTCTTGAGAATATGCTTGGGTAGGGTATAAGTGATTCATCAAATGATTTGACTTTGTGTGATGCTTTGGCTCATAAGGATTGGGTATCCATGGAGGGTACTTGAAAAGAGAGTGTGGTATAAATTGCCTATAATTTCATGAGATTTATGAAGCTTTAGAAATGTATTTCTAATGGGATTGAAGAAGGGAGGCACTTAATCAGTGACTATGAGGTAGCTTTTATTATACTTCCATCTAGCAATCAGTCCTTGGGAAAGGTGCTTCTAACAGGACAGATAAAAGGAATTTATTTTGACAAAGGCATTTTGGTATAAGACAGGAATAAAACAATAAAGATCTGAAAAGGATTATTCTAGGAGGTTAGACATTAGAAGATAACACCAGGTAAAGAGGCACAAAGATCTATTATAACAGAGGAAAAGAAGGGAGAATGTGAACACAGTAAATAATTAAATCCTACTCAACAGATTTGGCCCACAGAGGAAATAACATAATTCACAACCTCCTTCCTTCATAATTTGATAAATCTAACCACAAAATAAACAAGAAGGAAATTTAAGAAGATTAGAAAGTCTTAGAGAACTTAGGTATGATAGACCTCTGGAGAAAGTGAATGGGTATAGAAAGGAATGTACATTTTCTCTGCAGTACATGACATCCATACTACAATTAGCCATAAACTAGGGCATAAAAATTTTACAATAAAATACAGAAAGGCAGAAATATTAAATGTATCTTTTTTCATATCATGATGCAATAAAAAATACATGTAATAAAGGGTCATAGAAAGATAAACCAAAATTTTTATTGTAAACTAAATAATTCAGTTATAAAGAATGAGATGATTAAACAATAAATCATTGAAATAATCAGCAGTTTCATCCAAGAAAATGACAACATTGAGACATCATAACAAAATTTATGGAAAGCATCCAAAGCTATTTTTAGGGAAAATTTATAACTCTAATTGTTTACATGAATAGAATAGAGAATGAGGAGAATTGGGCATGCAACTAAAAAAGCTAGAAAAAGAACAAATTAAAGCTGCCCAATTAAATACCAAATTAGAAATACTGAAAATAAAAGAAGTTAAAAAAATTGAAAGCAAGGCAGTCATTGATCTCATAAATAAAGGTAAGAGTTAGTCTTATAAAAAAATCAATAAAATGAACCTTTGGTTAATCTGATTTTAAATAAAAAAACAAAATTACCAGTATCAAAATTGAAAACCAGAGGAGGAAATTAAAGAAATAATTTGGACCTATTTTTGCCCAACTGTATGCAATAAATTTGACAATCTGAGGGAAATGGATGACTATTTATAAAAACTATAAACCACTTAGATTAACAGAAGAGAAAATAAAATACTTTAACAATCACATTTCAGAGAAAAAAAACTGGAAAAACAATCACTAACCTCCCTAAGAAAAAAAATCTCTAGGTCCAGATGGATTTACAAGTGAAATCTTTTTTTTTTGCAAGGCAGTGGGGTTAAGTGGCTTGCCCAAGGCCTCACAGCTAGGTAATTATTAAGTGTCTCAGGCTGGATTTGAACTCAGGGCTGGTGCTCTATCCCCTGTGCCACCCAGCAGCCCCCTTACAAATGAATTCTATCAAACATTGAAAGAACAAGTAATTCTATTCTACCTAAATTATTCTTAAAAATATTAGAAAGAATCCTGTGAAATTGCTTTTATGACACCAATGTGGTACTGATGCCTAAACCAAGAAGAGCCAAAACTAAAAAGAAAATTATAGGCTAATCTACTTAATGAACATTGATGCAAAAATTTTAAATGAAACTTAATCAAATAAATTACAACAAGTTATTTCTAAGATTATACAATATGATTATGTAGAATTTATACCACATAATCAAGTATGGTTCAATACTAGGAAATCAATCAATATAATTGAATATATAAATAGCAAAACCAATAGAAATAGATGGATATTTCAATAAATGATGGAAATGAATCTATTCCTATTAAAAATGTAGGAATTAGAAAGTATAGGAATAAATGGAGCTTTTCTTATAATAGTAAACAGTTTCTATGTAAAACCATTAAAAGTCCTCATATATATAATAGGGATAAATGAGAAGTATTTTCAATAAGATCAAGAATAAAATAAGGATGCCCATTATTACCATTACTATTCAATAAAATATGGAAAACATTTGTTTTAGCAATGAGAAGTAAAACAAATTGAAGGAAATAGGACAGTCAATGAGGAAGCAAAAACTATCATTCTTTGCAACTGATATGATGATATCCTTGGAGAATCATAGAAAATCAACTTAAAAACTACTTGAAACAATTAATAACTCTAGCAAAATAGCAGGATATAAAATAAACCCATATAAATCATCAGCCTTTCTATATACAATCAACAAAACCCAAGGCAAAGAGATGGAAAGAGAATTTCCATTTAAAATAATTGTAGACAACATAAAATAGTTTGGAATGTACCTCCCAAAACAAACCCAGATACTATATGAACCCAATTACAAAATACTTTTCACATAAACAAAGTCATATCTAAACAATAATAAAAATGTCAACTGTTCATTGTTTGACTTGTATTAAAAAAATCATAAAAAAATGAGAAAAGCCCAATAAGTTCAACAATATTTCCAGCAGCTTTCTGTATTGACAAATAATTGGAAATTTAGGGGATACCTATGAATTGGGGTGTGGCTGAACAATCTATGATGTATGAATGCTATGTGATATTTTTGTTCATTAAGAAACCATAGTGATTGAACTTTAGAGAAGGATGGAAGGAGTTACGTGAATTGATGCTGAATGAAGGTAGCAAGAAGCAAGGGGACATTGTATATATTAAAAATAACATTTTGAGTTGTTCAGCTATCATGGACACTGCTCTTCTCAGCAGTTTAGAGAGCAAAGACAACCCTGGGAGACAGATTATGGACAAGGCCATCCACATTCAGAGGAAAATAAAAACAACAAAAACTAAACCACAGAATCTGAATGTAAAATATGTTCATTTTTTAAATCATATCCTTCCTTCCTAACTCAAGTTTCTCTCTTTTTTCCCCCTTAGTTCTAATTCCTCTTACACAAAATGACTAATATTTAAATATGCTATACAAAAATGCACTTGTGCAACTTTTACTAGACTGTTCATCATCAAGGGAGGGGGAAGGTAAAACAGGATGATAGAAAAATATATAACTTATAAATTTACAAATGCATGAATGATGAAAAATTACCAGAGCATATAACTGGAAAAATGAAATAAAAATTATTTTTGTATTCAAAAAGGAAAAAAAAAATAGTCTTCCAGTAAATTACTTGAGTTCTCTGCTAATCAATTAATAACTGTGCTGAGATTAGGAAAGTAAAAAAAAAGGCAAGGCATTAGAATTAAGAGAGCTGGAATTATTCTTTTTAGTTGTGACTAAAAACCAGTATGTAAAAGAAGTATGAATGAGGGGGGCAGAGCCAAGATGGCAACAGGAGAAGAGCCTCTCTTAGGTGCTCCCTCTATAATATTTTAAAAATTATAAAATTATGACTCCAAATTTTCGAGTGATAGAACCCACAGAAAGATCCAGTGAGGCAGTTCTCCAGATCAAGGTAACCTGGAAAATAGTGAAAAAACTGTGCTCCCTGGGGTTAGAGGGATGGCCCATCAGAGTGAAGGAACTTCAGCCTCCTGGAGGTTGCCCCAGGGTACCTGGGAGCCACAGCTCATGACAGTGGGGGGCAGTTTCCTGACCTACACCCGAGGGACCACTGGGCACAACTTGGAAGATCAGCAGGGAGAACTTTGCCAGAGTGAGGGCATGAAGCCCAGCCCTCAGGGCACTCAGCTTGCAGTGGTGGCCTTGACAGCCCAGATCTAGGAAAAGGAAGCAGGCAGAGCTGGTAAACAAGGAGCCCCCAGGAAACTGAGCCTTAAGTGCTCGGCCTAATAAAGGTAGGGGAGTGGAGAGACACTTCCCAGGTCTGTCCTCTGTACCTGGAACAGGACACAGGGGCTCTGATCACATTCAGATCCTGATCACAGTCTAGGCGCCCCATAGAACAGCAGGGCCCCCCTCCCACCTCAACTCTGTGGAAGAGGGGTGCACTTGTTGTCATTCACAGACCAGGAGGGAAGACAGAGCATCACACACTGAGATCCTTGAGAGGGGGTGTCCCAATAATACTCAAAAGCTCAGAAAGCACCCCAAAACCAAGTAAAGGCTGGGGAAATGAGTAAAGAGAGAAAAAAGAGAAAAAAGAGTAACACCAATGAGAAATACATTGTCTATTAATCCAAGAAGGATCAAAATACTCAATCTGAAGATGAAGAAGTACAAGCTTCTGCATCTAAAGATTCCAATAAAAATGGAAATTGGGCTCAGGCTATGACAGAGCTCAAAAAAAGATTTTGAACATTAAGTTAGGGGAGATAGAAGAAAAAAATGGGGAAAAATGAGTGAGATGCAGGAAAAAATATGGAAAAGAAGTCATCAGTTTAGTAAGGAGATGCAAAAAAATGCTGAAGAAAATAACATTTTAAAAACCAGCATAAGTAAAATGGATAAAAGAGTTCAAAAATTAATGAGGAGAAGAATGCTTTAAAAAGCATAATTGATCAGATGGAAGAAGAGATAAGAAAGCTCTCTGAAGAAAACAAATCCTTAACATGTAGAATGGAGCTAAATAAAGCTGTTGACTTTATGAGAAGTCAAGATACAATATTTGAACACCAAAAGAATGAAAAATGAGAAGAAAATATGAAACATCTCATTGAAAAAACAACTAATCTGGGAAACAGATTCAGAAACGATTATTTAAAAATTAGTGGGAAAACTGAAAGTCATAGTCAGGAAAAGAGCCTTGACCTTATTTTTAAAGAATTCCTACAGGAAAGTTGCCCAGATATCCTAAAAGCAGAGGGCAAAATAGAAATTGAGAGAATCCACCAATCTCCCCCAGAAAGAGATCCAAAACAACAACTCCCAGGAATATTATGGCCAAGTTTCAGAACTCCCAAGTCAAAGAGAAAATATTGCAAGCTGCCAGAAGGACACAATTCAAATATCATGGAGCTGCAGTCAGGATCACACAGGACTTAGCAGCAACTACATTAAGGGCCTGTAGGACTTGGAATATAATATTTCAGAAGGCAAAAGGGCTTGCAATGCACCTGAGAATAAACTACCCAGCAAAATTGAACATCCTCTTCCAGGGGGAAAAGATGGACTTTCAATGAACCAGGGGAATTTCAGATGTTCCTGTTGAAATAACCAGCACTGAACATAAAGTTTCATCTTCAAATACAGGACTCAGGTGAAGCACAGAGATTGGAGAAGGGTAAAATATGAGGGACTTAATGATGATGAACTGCATATTTTCCTGCATAGAAAAATGATACTGGTTAATACTCATATGAAACTTCTCATTTACTAGAGCAGGTAAACTGAGCATTTATAGTTAAAGCATAGGAGCTGAATTTGAAGATATAATTTATTTTAAAAATGGAGTCAATGGGTAAAAGGGAAATGTAATGGGAGTAAGAGAAAGGACAGTTGGATTAGGGTAATATATTTCATATAATAAGATTTTTTTATTGCAATGATATGGAAGTGGGGAAGGCAAGGGGTGATGAGGGAACCTCCACTTTCATCAGAGGTGGCTTGGAAAGGCAACAGCATTTGTATTCAATGAGGTGTAAACATCTAGAGTAAGAAGAAGAGAAGGGGGGCAGGGGGAATGGGGGGATATGAGTGATGGAGGAGAGGGTGAGCCATGGGGGAGAGTGGTCAGATATAACAAATTTTCTTTTTTACATCTTGCAAGGGGCTGGGATTGCAAGGCCTGTCTGGGACCATAGGGCCTGGTGGTTTCCTGGGCCTTATTGGTGGTATGTGGGCTTGGGGCCTCTCGGCCCCAGGGCTGGTGATCAGTCTGATGTACTAACCAGCTGGCCTACAGCACATTTAAGAAGAGGGACAGAGTGAAAGGAGAAAGAAAATATAGTATATGGTAGTGGGGAAATACAAGTGGAGCAAGTTGCAATCAACAATGGCAATGGTGGAAAAATATGGAAGTAACTTTTGTGATGGACTTATCATAGAGAATGTGTTCCACCTGCAACAGAGCTGCTGGTGTTGGAGCACAGATTGAAACATTTTTTTTACTATTTTTTTATTTGTTTCTCTTTCCTTTATTGCTCATGAGGGTATATTTTTGGGGGGCAAGGGATATTATGTTTACTCTTAAACAAGAATATTTTAGTAATGTATAAAAACATCATTTGTACAAAAATAAAAAAAAATTTAAAAAAAGAAGTATAAATGAGGAAGAAGCATATTCCATGAGAGACAACAAATGGACTTATCTGAAGTTGGGAAATGGACTATCTTATCTGAGAAAGAGCAAAGTCCAGTGTCACTTTATCTTAGTTCTTTGAAGCTTCTTCCCTTAGTAATTGTCTCTGAAACTCTGCACTTTTGGAATTTCTGTTGTATGTTACCATCTTGGCAGTCTGCTCATCTTAAAATATTCCTCTACAATGCAAAGTTTGGTTTGATGAAATACTCCTGCAGCCTCCATTTGATTATGTGCTTGCTAATTTTCATTACCCTTCTGACCCTATTTCTTTTTATACTTCAAAACCATGATCCCTGTGTTTTCTCACCACTCTCACTTAGAAAACTTTTGCAACTTTTCAACTCTTATTTGTTTGTTTCCACTCTCCCTTCATCCTCTTTTAACTTCTTGAGGGCAAGGAATATCTCAATTTTTGTTTGCATCTCCTTAGCAAGGTCAGACACTGCCCTATTGTTATAGTAGTTTCTCTTCAATGCTACAGGACTAATGTGAGTTGAAAATATAGAGATAATTTCTCTTCTTTCTCCAGAATGAATCTCTCTCTCTTTTTTTTTTAGGTTTTTGCAAGGCAAGTGAGGTTAAGTGGCTTGCCCAAGGCCACACAGCTAAGTAATTATTAAGTGTCTGAGACCGTATTTGGACCCAGGTACTCCTGACTCCAAGGCCGGTGCTTTATCCACTACGCCACCTAGCCGCCCCCAGAATGAATCTCTAACATAGACAGGCCTGTCTTACAATGCCTTCAAATCTGAAATTCTTTTCTTTTCTTTATTTAATTGGAGAATTTGCATCTCATAAAGAAACAAAGGCTTAAACAGCAAGCTTAATACCTCACTAATATTTTGTGTCTATTCTCAGATTCTGCAGCTACACTGAGGCAGTATGAAGGGTGAGGATCAGAAGAGTGCCTTTCCCAACATAGGTTATCATTAGAAGTATGCAACAATCTATAAGAACAGACCATGTTATCTCTTCATTGTACTAGAATTAATCAATATTTTGTATTAAAATCAGAGTTTATATAATGGGGAACAATTTGTAATCTTTAAAAACCAAGTAAAATTTCCTAAATACCATTCATCTCACTCTCTTCCTCATGTTTAAAATTTATGTATAATCAAAAGTTCTCTCTATATTAATGCTTTTAGAGTAGAAAAAAATTCTTTTCATCTCAATACTGAATATTTTGTGTCAAATATGGGACAAAACAAAAATTTCACAAGCGATTAATCATAGTATCATAGTATCAGTTTATGTTAGTTTCTTCCTAACTTCCCTATAATTGAACCTAAAACAACTAAATAACATATAAAACTTGCAGAAAACTTGTATTTTTTCAACATTGCATGTTCCTGCACTAAGAGGTAAAAAAATTTATTCTTTCTCTTCCCTCTAGTCACTAGACTGTAGTGAAGAAATAATACTACTGGCAGGGAGCAAAACAGGATGATATAAAAAAATTCAAACAGATAATTTACAGATGATGAGGAATGAAATATTTGTTATCTTGAACAGGTTTAGTAATAAGAAATGTTTCCCCTAGGACAAAAATGTATTTCTTTTTTCCTACTAGTAATAGCTTAAAGGATACCTCTTTAATCTTTCCCCATTTATTTCTGCATCTTGCTAGGTGAATATTTATTTTTATAGTGAGTCCAAACTTGATGAACTATGGATAGCTAGATATCAATGTGTCATTGGATTTAGTCCCAGAAAAAGGGTCAAAAACCTCTTTATGCCTCCAAAGTTTAAGCTTCCTCTGGATTTGTGTGAATTCTTCCCACCCCCAACCCCAATCTTATGGGAGATATTTTTTTTTTAATTTTGACCCATTCAGAGTATGTACTTAAAGATTCCAAACCTCAGTTTAGATGCATGTGAACAGGTAATGGAAAATCACTATCAAACAGTACTACCAAAATGTATTCCTACCAAATGGTTTTCCAGTAAGAATGATTCCAGTTGCACTTTGGGTAGCCATTAAATAGATTAATTTAAACACCAAATTTCTCTAATACAAAACAATTGATTAGGGAAAACAAACAAATAAATCAAGTTTCTGTGAACATTAAACAGCAAAGATAGACTTTACAGATTTGAAACATTATATTTAGGAATATTCAACTGGAGCAAATTATCACTATTTTGTATAAGACATTGGCATTTTGTCATCTATTACATTCAATCTGGGAACAGCTTTCCTCAAAGTTTTATTCTTTTGTTTATTGAAGGAATTTCTGTAATTCACTGTCCAGTGGAGGGAAAATCCCCATTAGATGTAAAGGTAGCAAGCTTAAAATTGAATCTTCACTCTGTCTCTTAATATCTATGTGACAGTGCCAAATCACTTAACCTCTCTGTGACCCAGTTTCCTAACATATAAAATGAAGGCTTTGGATTAGCTAACTTCTAACATAAAATCCAGCTCTAATTCTATAATCTTCCACTTTCCATTATTTACTGTAAACTAAAAAGCAAGAAAAATTGACCTGAATAAGAACACATAATTTTAACATAAAATAAGTATTAAACAATATATTGATTTATAAATTAATTTATTTTGATGTTTATAAAATTATTATTTTAAAATATTTTAGGTTCAATAATATTCAAGAAGTTTTAAAATTATTGAAAAATGAAAAGCATTTAAAATAATTTGTTTGCTCAAAGGGTACACTGGCATATTAATTATTATAAGACCCAAAGAAGGGAATCAGATCATATAATTTTCATATTTCTATGTCAAAGAAAAATTCTTGACTAAAGAAGAAATGCTGATAACAAAAGGTGAAACAGATAATTGGTATGCCATGAAATTAAATACTTTTTGCATGGAGAAAAATTTATCAAAGATGAGATGGAAAATGGTAAACTGGGAAAAATCTTTATATATAATATAGTTCTCATAAAGAACTGATAGAAAAAGACATTGAATAGTTATTTGAATAAACTCATTCAACAGAAAATATAAATATATATTCTAAATATATGAGCAAAATATTAAAAGTCTTATGAAAGAATACTCAAAATAACTAAGAATAAGAAAAATGCAAAGAAAACTTTTTGTAGCTCTAACACCCATTAAACTGGCAAAGATAAAAATATCAGAATAATTCATATTGTAGGATCGTGGAATGAGAAGCACATTGATAAAATACTGGTAGAGAGGTAAATTGTTGTAATCATTATGATAAAGTAATTTGGATTAATATTTAGAAAATATCTAGAAGTTCCACAATTTTTGCTCCAAACAATCCATTGCTAAATATACACAGACACAAAAATATATATGCATATATACATCTATATGTAATACATATGTGTACATATGTACACATGTGTGTACACACATGTCACATATACACAATACAATTCATATATATGCATGTATATATATATACACCTACATACTTATGAACATACATAAAGACATATGTATAAAATAAAGAAGATACCCTTTAGTTGGAAAATAGTTAAACAAATCTTGGCATATAAATGTACTTGACTGTTAATATACCTTAAGAATCTAAAAGATAAAGAAATATTGGAAGACTTCAATGAAGTAAATAGAATCAAGAAAACAAAAAGCAAAATGGTGACAAAAATGAAATAGAATTAAAAGATCTAAACAATAGAAGTTGTATTATAATGGTCAAGTTTATCTGCCTCTCCCCCCAAATGAGACATGATAACAAATCATATCCTTCCTTTTTTGCAAAGGAGAGGGACCAGGGACTATGGTATATTTGATATATTAGATATATATTATATGTTAGGTGATTGTTTTGAACTTTTAAATATTGTGTTGCATTTTGAACGGTTTCTTCTTTCTTAAAAAATAAAGAATAAGAATGTCATATACCTTAAGAAATGTAGTTGTTATAAAAAGAAAAGATAACTCAAATGCTATTAATATAGGTAGAATGGCTAAACAACATCAGTGAAAGTGACTAACTAGATAGATTTTCATACTGGAGCATGATATTTCTAGGAAATCTTCCCTTAATTGAGTTTCCTCAAACTTTTATTCTTTGATACTTTGTTGTTCTTTTTTTCAAGTAAGTTACATTTCTCATAAGCATAAAATGTTAAATGATATTCAAATGCTGCAGATTGATTCTATATTATTTTAATTGATGCTATTAATAATTAATTGATTTTATCTTTTCATTGCTTAAGACAAGGCTTTCTTTTTTTCCTCTGAATTTATTTTACAAATTCAGTGAGCCTGTGATGAATTAAATCCAATTCTCATGTTAATCACTATTCTATTATTTCTTCATAGATTTTTGCTCTCCTTGGGTATGTGGGTGGACACCATACAATTGGTTTAGCATCTTTGTACCACTAAGACATCCTTCAAAGACGTCTAATTTGCTATCCAAAAGTCTGCGCCACTATCTCTGACCTTTCAGATATATGGAAATGTTTAATGTTTTTCAGTTATGGAAGACAAGGTGGGGTTCTTGCTGCCATCTCAATCTCAATTTCCAGTAAATTATCTTGTCTTCATTGTCTCAGATCTGTATTTAACCATGTTGATTTTACCATTCATGTCATTAAATTTTAACTAATCATAACAATTTCCTTGTCTACAAAGTTTTGGTCTATAAAAATTTATAAGCCTATGATAGAAAACTGCCTCCCCCCATTTTGCATCTTAGAGTACTGGGGTCTAAGGTACTATTTATTAGCAAATTACATTTATCTAATAAATTGGTCATGCTAGAAACTTTGCGTTTCAGTTTGCCTTAACCGACAGTATGTCATATTAAGTGCATCAAGAAGACATGGTTCTATTTGAAGCTGGCCATTTTCTCAGATAATATCTCAAATAGATGACAGTACTTCTGGGTAGTCACTTAATGATTCATGTAGTACAGATAAAAGAAATTACTGAAGATGTCTACCTTGGTCAATTAAACATCACTTTTTTTTATAATTTTTCGTTATTGATAAGAATGTTAGAGGACTAGGAAGTTGGCTGCTTTTCTTAGCTTTGTGCCCATAACTAACAAATATTTGGGATATAATTAAAATTTAATTGCATAACTATTTGAAAACAAAAATAAAAAGTAATAAAAATATAGAATTTTTTGATAATAGACTGATTAAAGTTATTCTTTACTAATGAACAGTAGTAAAGAGAAAGAAGAATGCATCAAGAAACTTCTAAGGAGATAGAAATTCAAATCTTAGTATATTTCACTTTTTGAAATTAGAAATAACTATAAAATCCACTATCTAGTGAAATGTTCATTTCCTTTCTAATATTTATCAAAATAAATGTTTTAAATCTGTACTTATTTTTCAGTTTAAATAACCATCATGGACAGTGGTTGTAAAGTAAGAAAAAAAAATTTTCATTTTTTTCTAATCACAATTCATTAGCTATTACTTCCTCTACCTAGACACCATAACAAATAGAAATTCCTCAGGATTTCCACAAATAAAAAGTCCATAATATTGTTGTAGTATGACAAAGTGAGGCCATAATTTGTCAAAAGTTACATCTTTTAAAGGAAGGTAAGTAAAAGCAACAAGACCATGATTTTGTGTCCATGTTGAATGATTTTAGGAATTTGAGTTTCTTATCCTAAATAAAATAACACTTAGGGAGTAGATATAGAAGAGGACTGGACTACCAGAGTCTAAGAGTAATGGTTAAATGTTATAGAGAAGAAAATTTAGACTTGCTATTATAAAACATCTACACACAAATGCACATATAATCCAATGACAACAGCAACACAAACTTTTCAAAACAATTTGAGTTCATCAGAAATACTTGGAATGCCTTGGGAGATAGTGAGTTCACCAGACTTGGCACAGTGCCTGGCAAAATTTTTTATGAATTGTTGACTTAAATTCTGACAAAAGGTAGATAACTACCTGTTAAGAATACTCTTGAAAGGATTTATTTATCATATTTAGATTGCACTAAAAAGACTTACAATATTCCAACTGAGGTTCTGTGGGAAAAAAAAAGAAGAAAGTTATTAAAAATGCAAGGGGACATTAGTTTTGTTGTCTTTTTTTTGTTGTGGTTAAACAGATGTTTAAGTATCTCTCTTCCTACCATAGAATATATTTAGTCCATTCCTTGAAGGCAATAAACTGCTGCTTCAAAGAATCCTGGTAGTAAAAAGTTGACTTTAAGATTTCACCTCTTGGAATTTTTTCAATTTAATATTCAAGGAACTAAGACTGAATCTGTGATCATGAAGTCATAGGTTTTAGAGCTGGAAAGACCTTCTGAATTTATCTGCTCATATCCCTTTTTTAAAAATATATAGACATTTAAAATATATAGAAGAGGTTAAATAACAGAGTATTAAGGCTAAATTTAGACTGCTTTTTTACTTCAAATCCAGTGATCTTTTACACTAATATTTCTTTAACTCTAGAACATTGAATATTTCTTACTTTCCTCCCATGGATTATGTTTGAAATTAATCTTTACCTTTACCATCTTTTTTCAAGCTAATCAAAAAAGGGGAGGCATTGAAGTGTGGAGGTGAAAAGAAAAGAGCTCCTATCCCTTCTTTCTGCTCCAACCACTACCAGCCTTACCAGGCCTCTTAATTCTCATTTTCCCCTACTATTTAGAGCTTTGATGAGAGAAATGAAAATGAAATAAAAGAAGAAATAGCAGAGGATAATTCAACAGGAAAAAATGAAAAATTAGTAGCAGTGTCTATGTACTCAAAATTTGGGAATACTATAATAAAAATTAAAATCTATACTAGATAGAAATTTTGAAAAATCTTCATTCTCTAAGAAATTATAAAAGTAGTTAATTTTGAAGTATTTAAGTTGTCTTAGAATCTTATCAGTTTAATGCTCTTCCCAATGATGTGGGTCACAAACTATTCATACCAGCTTATCCTATGCAACTCTTTTTGATTTGTCACAAGGGGTCACCTAGCATGCTAGAATCTTCCAGTAAGTAATTTTCCTATTCTTCATTATGAGTTGAAGGGATTTTTGAAGGCTCTGCCCATGGAATGTCAACTTTAGTAGATCACTATACTTTAAAAGTTTCATAAGTTTCAATAAAGAAAGAATGCATTCTGAAGAACAGGCTAACTAGTTGACTCACTAGTTAACTTAACTAAACCAGAGAATGAGTGGAGGGAAATAAATTGAGAAGAGATTGGAAAGAAAATGAATGTTAGATTATGGATAGTGTTCAGTACTGTACTGAGGACTTGAATTCCCAGAGGCAATGAAATGAAGTCAGTGGTTACATTCAAGTTTCAGAAGTGTCCATTTGGCACCATGAGGAGGGTAAATGAAGAAAAATATATTACCTCCAATTAGGAGGCAACGACCACAGTTCAGGTCAGAAAGAATAAGAACCCAGCCAAAGGTCATTGCTGTGGGTAAGGAAGTAAGGGATACAGGTAAGATACTAAGGAGGGAGATTTGTGAGCCCAAGAGGAAAGTATCAAATATGCTTCAAGTTTGTAAAGCTGAAGCAGAAATGATACTGGTATTTGTGACATAAATATAGAAGTTTGGAAAATGGATAGGGTTGGAGAGAATATATCCTTTAAGAATTGTTTAGTTTGAGATGATTTTAAAGAAACCACTTGGGATTTTATAGAATTTGTTGTCAACAGGAGAGAAGTATTATGGTAGCATATATAAATTTTGAAGTCATTTTCATTGTGATGATAAGGTCACTGATGAAATCACTAAGGGAGAAAGAAAAGAAAGGAAGAATATAAATATACATGTATATTTATATCTATGTCTATATATACATATACACACCTATAACTTTAGGTTTGCAAAATGCTTCTTATTAATCATGTAAGATACATAGTATATCATTAATATCTTAAATGTAAATTGTTCACTGTTTATCACAGAGTATTAGAACTGGAGTCTATAGACATCATCTAATTATATCATTCTCCTCCTCCTCCTCTTCCTCGTCCTCCTCCTTCTTTCTTCTTCTTCCTTTTTTTTCCTCTCCCTCTCTTTCTCTACCTTGCATTGAATGTGAGAGAGAGGTTTCTTTTGAGACTCATTTCCATTTCCTCACAGTTGTTTATTTCTCCCTCAATCTTTGCTCTAAGTTTTTATAGTTTCTGTCTTCTTGAGAATTTATCTTTGTATGAAAAATGATTATTATTCCTTTTTTATTTCTTATTTATTTTTCTTAAACAATTCAGATTGGATCAAAAGAACAATTATTAAGGAAGCAGGTATCTAATGCAAAGGCTAGAAAGTAAAGAAAATAATGCTTTGAATAAAATGAAAACCTCATTAATTATTCTATTTCAAAATGAATAGTTTGAGATAGAACAAAGCAGTCCCATTTCCATCTAATTTCTTCCTTTTCTGTCAGTGCAGCTTGGTCCTGTTCGGGCCACAGATAAGGAGTCCACCAATCATGGATGATCAGTACATGGGCAACTAAAAGGAGCTGTTTATACTGAGTCTTTTAAGTATTATGGTTCCCTACATTTAATTTTGTATGGAAGGTCCTTGTGATTTTTTCTTCTCAAGCTTCACAAATGTTTTCCCAATTTCTGCTCCAGTCAAAGTCAATTGGTGACATTACTGCTTCCCCTTCTTCTGATTTTCCTTCTGTTCCACAGAAGTAGAACTTCCAAATTCTTCTGTCTGAGATGCTATCTTTTTAGATGCCATATCAAAGAATTTTAATGATGCTTGTTGGAGAGTAGATGCTGCCTGCCTGATGTTTTTCCCATTTCACTATATTTTTGAGCAAATAACTCTTTCATTTTACAAATCTCTTCTTTTAGTTTATTGCACTCATCTTGTAGAAGTTGTTCTTTTAATTCTTCTATTTCTTCAGTATCACAAATGGTTCTTTCTGCCACATTAACAACATTTTTTCTTCTATTTTTCCTGACTTCCCTGCATTCTTGACCACATTTTCATTGTCATCTATACCAGAAGACTGGATCACAATTTGTTGTTCATGTCCTTTGCAGAAAAAATGTACAATGTATAGACCCATTAGTATCAATGTCAAATGTGAGTTCAATCTGTGGAAATCCACTTGGGGCTAGTGTAATTCCAGTCAAAGTAAATTTACCAAGAATCTTGTAGTCTGTGGTCATTTTCTCCCTTTCTTTGGCACACTTTAATTACCACTGTAATTAGCAGCTGTAGAAAACACTTGGAATGGTTGGGGTACTACTTCTCCTTTGTTGAAAATGCCTCCTAATGTTTCAATGCCCAGAGAAAGAGGAGCAACATCTAGAAGTAACACATCTGTGACATCACATGCTAGCATGCCTCCCTGAATGGCACTCTTCATTGCCACAGCCTCATGAGGATTGTCAGTTGTACTAGAAGCCCAGTCTACTGAACCTTGGGTATTCTGCTCATGCCACCAACTAGGTTGACTTCTAACAATGTCACTCTTAGTAAATTCAATATCTTGCATGGCCTTCTGGTATGGGGCAAGTGTCCCCTTGATGAGATCAGTAACAATACCCTCAAACTGAGTTCAAGTCAGTTTTATGTTCATGTGCTTGAGTCCCAAAGCATCCAAAGTCAAAGATGGTAAGTTGATGCCAGTCTGTACAGAAGAAAACTCCTGCTTTGCTTTCTCAGAGACCACCTTTCCTCACTGAAGAGCCATATTCTCTTTTGTTAGGTTAAGTTCTGTCTCTCTATTGATTTTTTTCATAATGCACTGGAGAACAGCATGGTCAAAATCTTCACCATCTAGGAAAATATCCCCATTGGTAGATTTCATTTCAAATACATCCTTCTGAATTTTCAGGATAGATATCAAAAGTTCCACCACTTAAGTCAAGCCAAGGCAGCAGCTGTAGGCTCATTAATCACTCAAGGTATATTTAGATTGGATAGTTGCCCAGCATCTTTGGTGGCCTGTCACTGAGAATCAATGAAATAAGCAGGCACAGTGATAACAGCATTTTTTTTGCTGAATGTTCTAGATAGCTTTATGCAGTCTACTTCATCTTCATTAACACAAATAACCATTCTGACTTGGATGAAATGCATCCCAAGGGCTTCTACCCAGGCTTCAACATTGGAGGAATGGATAATTTTAAAATGAATATTTTGAATGTCTTTCTACACTTTAGGGTCTTCAAATCAATGGTCAAATGAGATGATTTGTGGCATAGAATGTGTTGTTTGGTTTGGTGACTGCTTGCAATTTATCAGACATGTCAAAAAAGTGCTTGTATTCTGTAAAGGTTAAAACTGAGGGAATGGTTCTGGTACCTTAGGCATTTTCTAACATTTTTACTAGATTTCCTTCCATTATTGCACATAAGAGTTACAGGTATCCAAGTCAATACCAATAAAGTCCACCTTGATGGTCTCTGATGCATAGTCTCATGTTGAAATGATTCAAAAAGCCTCATGAATAAGACCATTACAATCATTCTGGTAAAAACTGGCTGCAGGGCTCCAGGAGCTGATTCCAATAAGGTGTGCAATGACAATGTGGCTGGTGCTGAACACAGTAGGTAGATGGACAGGGGTCAGTAGTGAAATGAACTGAAGGGGCTAGCTTTGATATTCCTTTTTAAAGCAACTTCTTTGTATCCCTTCCAAATTTTTGCTTAATCAACCTCTTTAGCCTTGCTTTCTTCCAAATTATTTGTATCTATTGTATGTACTTTAAATAATAATTGCATCCTTTTTGTGTTATTTGCCATAAAAACAAGGATGCTGAATTTTTTTTTGTAATGTTACAATAGAATCACTTGGTGAGATACAGGTATATGTTTCTTTCATTGGAAATTCCTTAAATTTATGCTACATTAGAATTTCAGTGCTTTAGCTACTAAATACAAGTAATTAATTAAATCATACTACCAGTTGGCTGAAGAATATTATTTTAACTTTCTCAAATGGATATTTCTAAGTGAATAAATGAAGTAATCCTATCACTCTGATTTGAAACTATAGAAAGTAGCTTTAAACATGAATTGAAGCTTAATTTTATTTCTAAATCAAATTTGGATTTTAAATAAAAGGTGAATTCATGATAAAATAAAGACTTTTCAGAATTTGAATGGCTTAGGGCATGTTTTCTGGTGTGTGTGTGTGTGTGTGTGTGTGTGTGTGTGTATGTGTGTAAAAGAATGTTTTAGAACTTAATCTTTGATAGATTCCATAACCAATATGAGACAATATGAAATTTACTCTTCTTTTTTCCTTTATAACATTGAGAATGGGGGTTGTTAATCATTCTCTTTCTCTGGACTATTGAATAACTTTACTATAATTTTTACATCATCTTCATTATTTATATAACACCTCCTCTGGATTACTGATTCTATATAACTAACACTTGCACTAGTAAGGTCCTCCAGAATTCCTATTTTTACATGGGCATGTAATTCTCCAGTTCTCACTACTCTGCTTTTCTTTAATATTCAGCAGTTAGACACAATCAATTCAAAAGAAAGTCTTTGAGACAGCAGAGTAAAAAAATCACACCTATGTATATCTTCCTACTACTTCTTCTCCTACCTGGAAATTTAATATATCATTTGTAATATACAAAAATAATGCCAATGAGAAGAATAGGCATAAACATCATCATGAGATATGAATATAAGAAACAAATGGAAACTCAAGCCTTCAATATTGCAGGCTTTCAATATCCTTTCATATCTCTTATCTTCTTGTGAAGTCCTTATGCTTCTTCCTATTTGGTGAAAATTTTTGCTTAGCAGGAAGCTTTGCTGAGTTCCTGGGGGTCTTTTTCTCTCTATAGCTCAACTCTTAACTTCAAGGGTTGTATATTATCTCTCTTCTCTGCCACCAAAGCTCTTACTCATTGAAGCTGAATTCTATTTTGAATGCTGATTCTCTATAACTGCTTTTCCAAGTGAGTATATGTATCTGTATAATCATTTAAAAACGATTATCACATGGGGGCAGCTAGGTGGTGCAGTGGATAGATCATCAGCCCTGGAATCAGTAGTGCCTGAGTTCAAATCCAGCTTCAGACACTTAATAATTACCTAGCTATGTGGCCTTGGTCAAGCCAATTAACGCCATTTGCGTTGCAAAAAAATGATTATCATGTGTACCTCCAATTCTTTCCATATTTTTTTTCAAAATGTCATAAAACTACATCATAAGCAAGATAAGCAAGAAAAACTTGTCTAGTTAGTAATTACTATGAAGTATTACTATTAAGAGTGATTTGCAAAGATCAACTTTATCACATTTAGCATTCCTATCAGCACTAGTTTTAGAACCAAAGGATGAATCACCCAAGGTCTAAATTTGATGGATCTGTGGCTTCAACTGTACAAGATATGACTCATAACTTATTCTAAAGGCACATTCTCCACGTCTCAATTGGTTTGCATACACAAATCAGAAACAGTTTCCTGTGTGTCTCACAAATAATTTAAACAATTATTGAGACTATACTTCAAAAGCTTTTGCAAAAACAGCCATGATTTTAGGAAACTGATAGGTGAGAAGGGCTAGTATTACTTTAGAGAAACATAGATCTTCTGTGAGGCAATGAAAAAAAGAGGTTCCTTCTTTGGATAAACAGAAACCTGCTGAAATGAGGATATTAGTTCTTTGTCAGATGTTGATGACCTTTCTCTTAAGGGTATGGACTTATTCTAAATGTGTTTTCCCACAAAACTTCAACAAATTAAGCTTATTCTTTACATGTTTTCATGGTGAAGATGAAAGAAAACATTGTCAGCTGCCTCACTGCCCCCTTATTTCAGAATATGTATTATTTATTTTTTTCATTTCAAGTACGTATTTGGGGATTAATTATAATTTTATATATGAAGTAATTTATAAAAAATTAAATGCATGTCCAAGATCACATAGGTAGGAATTTTAGAGGTGATATTTGAACTCATCTTCAAATTCAGAAGCAGTGCTAATTTGATGTATACCATCCTTTACCTATTGATACAAAATAAAGGTTATTCCAAAAGTTCAATGCAATTTTAAGCATTAAATCATATTCAGTTTTCTATACTAGACCCCAAATGGAACTACTAATCATACATAAAGATACCTGTGGGCTTCAGTTTGACTTAGAAATTACTAATAGTAATTATTATCAATCTATTATTTTTGCTTTATTATATTTTATAGATTTTGTTCAGTGTTTCCCAATTACCACCCTGCCTCATCAATGTAACATGTTATTTTTCCAAATCATTATAAATGAACTCTAAATTCAAAATATAAGATCAAAATCACTCTATGTTTTATAAAAAATATGAAATTGATTATTAAATGTAAAAGACATATTTGAAGCATGTTATAATTTTGAAAGAAAGCTCATGACAGAAAACATAATTTTTATTCTGTATTGTGAATTTAGCATAATATATTGTTTAACAAATGAACAAGTATTTCATTACTGTGCTCTAAGGAAGTCCAAAATATAGTTCCCAAACTTTTGTTTCTACTGAAGTAGGACAAATGGGAATTTTATAGTCTTTTTGTTCTACTTATTTTGCTGATGTGAACTGAAAGGAAAGAGTGGGGAGGGGGAAGTTGTACAAAAGAAATTGCATAGTGATGAATTAGTCTCTCAGTCAACAGTATTGCAGCAGTCCTGAAACTAGGATGCTGTTTCTTATTTGTTCCCAAAGATATATTGGATGGACCTGGGAAATCATATTTGCTGTCTGTGATCTATGTTTCCCCTGGATTATGAATGTCTTAAGAGGCAGCATTCCTTATTAGACAGAGGGCTAGTCTTAGAAACAGAGAGAAACCTGAATTCAAGCAACCCATATTAGCTCTGATTATGTGGACAGGTCACTTATTCTCTTAGTACCCCAGGAAATTCTCTAGACTATAAAGTACTGATCGGTACCTGGGAAGGGAATTTCTACTTTGGAAGTTTCCTCCACACTGATTTAAATCACAGTTCAGTGTCTATCACCCATCCTCAAAGAATATCATTAGAAATGCTTTCATGAGGACAGTTTGTGGGTGCAGTGGATATAGCACTGGTAGTGGAGTCAGGAGGACCTAAGTTCAAATTAGACCTCAGGCACTTAATAATTATCCTAGATGTGTGACCTTGGGCAAGTCATTTAACCCTATTGCCCTGCAAAAAAAAGAAAGAAAAAAGAAATGCTTTCATGAATGATATATTTTTATAATGCAGTTAATTCTATACTTGTTAACAAATTTTTTACTTAATATATTGTGCATAGGAGGTGATATATGTATATAAGATATGATCATACTAAAATTTTATAGAATTTAATGTGTAATACATTTTTAATCTTTGCAACAATGGGCTTTTGGTATAAGAATATGACTTTGTTGCTTTGGTGAGAAACATCCAGAAATGTTATTGAGAGCAATCCTTCTGATAGCCAATAAAAAAAATAAATTTGAGATATTTGCCTAAACTTTTGTTCAAGTGATATATATATATATATATATATATATATATATATATATATAAATACAGAAAGAGAGAGAGAGAGAGAGAGAGACAGAGACAGAGACAGAGACAGAGAGACAGAGAGAGATCGATCCCAGATAATAATGACAATTTAGCTTAAGGATATCTCTTTTACTGCAATCACAAATTATGTGAATTGCTTGGATCTTTGCCCTTTTTCCTGTTCCTGTGATCAGGATCACTAAGATAAAATCAATTCACATGCTCTCCAAATTTGACCTTGTCCCTTCTGGGCCTGGTAAGGAGAATCATCAGGGGTTACTTTTGAACAGGAAAGAACAAATCAGGAATAATTTTTGCCTAATCAAAAGTATATGAGAAAAATTCTGAACAGGTAGCTTGTCCTAAAAATAAGAGAGAAGATGCCTGTGCTATCCCTCAGTACTACAAAACGTCATACTTTAATGCATAACTTTCTTTTTCCTAGCAATAGCAAATAGAGGTTGTTCCAAACTTATTGGAGCAGTTTTGTTATTGAATTTTATTTTAATTACAATTTAAGAATTTAAACTTAATTATTTTAAAGCTTGGGATGGCACTTTTTTACACATTTGGTGTAGAGTTTGTGAATGCCAGCTAAATTTCTTTTATGTTGATTAGTATTCTTCAGATGCAACTGAACATTTTGAGTTTTTGTCTTTTTTTTCCCCCTCCCCAGGGCCCTTTTACAACTGCCTGAATTAACTGTATTTTCTTTTAAGGTTCAAGAAAAGAATATTGGTTGAAATAATAAAATTATTTTAAATAGACAATTAATAATTTTATTATTCAATTATTTAGAGATTGATACTTATCTCACTAATTAATCACACATCACATATTGATTAATTTCAACAAGTCTATAAGAAGCAGAGGTGATGAAGTAATCCATTTTAGTCAAAGGAACATTGCTATGTGAGAAACAGCAAGGCCATTTTCTCTGGACCTAGAATAAATGATGGGAAACAATGAATGTATAATTCCAGAGAGAAGGGCAAATTGGAGTCAAGCTTTGAAGGACTTTAAATGTCCACTTACAGAGAAAATATCCTATCTTCTGTTTTATAATGAATAAGTTTCTTCATATGATTGCTTTTTAATCCACTTAAAATTAATTTGTTCAATATTGGAGTTAGTACATCTAGAATTTCTACTATTTATAATCTTTGTGACCTTGATCATTAATATGTTATAATTTCTCTGGGTCTCAGGTTCCTACTCTGTACTACAAGAACATTAAATTATCTTTAAGGTTTCTTCCATCTCCGATTTATGATGTCACCAGACTAAATACTGTATAATTTCCAGGCATTTCTCTAATCTGTTATATGAATAAAACTTGTTTCATGAGGTACTATAATATGTCCTCTTTGCCTTTTTCTCTCTATTCTCTTGATAAACTCATCAAGTTTCAGGGCTTTATCATTTCTATGAAGATGGCTAATAGACTTATAGATCCAGCTTTAGTTTCTCTTCTGATCTGCAGTCTATCACCAATTTTGTTTTGGTGGGGCATCTTAAATTATGGGTCCTTGTGAAATCTGCAAGTAAATATATCTAATACAGAACTCCTTATTTTTTCTTTCAAACTTGCTATTTTGAATCTTTCCTCTTTTATAGATGGGAACACCATTATTCAAGTTTCCAAAGTTCATAAAATATATCCAAGATTTTGTTAAATGTTTTCATTTCTTTTTTACAACTTGTTTGACTTCTTCACTTTCCATTCAAACAATAATCATTCAGTTGAGTCACTGACCATTTCTCCCTTAGATTATGTCAAACTTTGTAGTCTAGTCTCTCCCCACTTCAATGCCTCTTCCACAGGGCTGTTCAAGTGCTTTTCCTTAAGTGAAGCTCTGATTGTCATTCTCTACTTGTCTATGTACCATGACTCCCTCCATGTTGTCCTTAGGATGAAGTAAACCCTCTCTATCTTTTGAAAGTCTATTCAACATTTCTTCAACATTTAAAATCTAATTATATATTAATTCAGTATTCTGAAGTCCAGGAAAACTAGTTTCTTTTATTCCTTATGCAATATTTCATTTATTGCTTTTATATATGCCATCCTCCATTTCTAGAGTGCCCTCTGTTCATGTCTACTTCTTAGAATCAGTCTTTTCTTTACTTTTCTTTTTTTGGACCAAGACTTAATAAGGAGAGCCAGAGGACACTGTGCTGTAAATGGGGACCCAAGTGGTTTTGGATTCTTTGATTGTGTGCACATCAAACAAGTTATTTCACAGCAGCTTCAAGAAAAATGTTATCTAAGCCTTGGCTCTCACAGTCAGTGACCCTAGAGTGGGATTGTGTGTGGGTGGGTGCCTTGTTCTAGGGGGCTCTCCTTCTTGTACTTCTTAAGGTGAAGCAGGTAGGGTGAGAGAGGGAGGACAAGAGACATTAAAAGCCCAAGGAAGAAAAGAAAGCATTTCATCTACTCAGAAATTGGCCTGAACACCTTCCTTCTGACATCCATCAAATATGCTACAGAATCTTCACTGCTAAGAACCCCTTTTTACAGGTAATTTATTAACCACCACTTTCCTTATAGAACTTAATCTTCTAACTTCTAGAGCACTATATTTCAAATTTATTGTTGTTGTTTAGTTGTTTTAAGTTATGTCCAAATATTTGTTATTTCATTTGGCAATTCTTTTTTTTTGGCAAAAATACTAGAGTAAATTGCCATTTCCTTCTCATCTTAAAAGTGGAGAAATTGATTTCTCCAGGATGTCACAGCTGGTAAGTTTTGGTGGGCAGATTAGAACTCAAGTCTTCCTGACTCTAGACCATGTAATTGCCAAACTGTTATCTACTTAATAGTTAATCTCTTTATATTTATTCTGAATATGCAAATTTCTGCATGTTTTCTCAATAAAAATGTAAGCTCTTTGCTAGTTGCATTATTTTATTCATTGTGTTTTAATACTCAAGACCTAAATAGTGCTTGATATATGGTAGACAATTAAATCTTTTGAGTGAGACAATATTGTTATATGATACATTTTTGTTAAAACATCTTTTAAGTCTTTCAGATTTATATTCACTGTGCCATATTAAAAAGGATAAAACACCCTCTAAATCCAGCTGTTATGGAAATACTTATAAATGACAATTAGGTATAAAGAGGGAAAGAAACAGAAACATGTGCATACATTTCTTTGGTGGTTTTTCAAAGGTCATATGTTTCTATGTTAAACCCATCTTATAAAAATAATGAGAGGCTTAATTAGATTATGTGAATAGACTATGTGAATTTTGGGGTGTAAAGTAAGCTATCATCGTTCCTATTTATCTCATATTTCAGTCCTGCCTTAGTACTCTTTCCACAGGACATCTCAATATCTTATTGCCAGCTCTAATTGGTAAAAATAAAACTAGTTCCTTGTTACAATACTGCCACCAACCCTCTGTTTCCTGCCAAGAACCACTAGGAGCCTATTTTCTTCACCATAGGGCGCAGGGCTGCTACACCAGCAAGAAATCCCTTAGAGCAAGGGCTTCTGTACTCCACTTTGCAATTTGTCTCATTGCTCTTCACCCACTTAGAACAGTTAATTGCGTGGTGCTTTCACTTCGCATTTGACTCAGCACTTAGAATCTAAGAATACATGCCTGGTATAATCCTGCTATCCATATTCAGAAATGCCAACAGAGCTTTGTCTAATCACCAGAGCAAGGTCAAATCTAATATCATTCACACAGAATCATAAAGTAATGAAATGTAGTGCTTTAATGTGAATTGCCTTATTAGAATTTTCTTTAGTTAGAGAATTTTCTGCTCCTCCCATTCATTTCCCAAAGTAATAAATAGGTCCTTGAGCATTTGTGAAAGATGTTTAGAATGCAAAGACCTATTTGTGTTTTAATACTCTTGCCATGAATAAACTAAGAAAACCAAATACCACTGCAGATACAAGCTCTAATCCTTTCATCACAATGTACATCTCATCAGTTCTACTTCAGTTTTCTAAAGGTTTAGTCAAGTAAACATTTATGGTTGAGAAATGTTACTTGTATTGTTTGGACAATCAAGAGCAGTGTTATTAGAATATCCATCATCCTAGTTTTTGCTTGCAGAGAATACACATATATACATACAAATACATTCCTAAACTATGTAAAGTCCTAGAATATGTCTATATATGGGGTTTAAACTTAAATAGCCTTAAATTGCCCTAAGACTTTTGGAGCATGTATTTTCTAGCATATGTATATATCTATTCATGGATAGATACATATTCTAGGAAACATGTACACGTATTTCTGAGTATACACACACACACACACACACACACACACACATATATATATATTCACATATATACATACTCCCTATGATAAGTATATATATATATATATATATATATATATAGGTGTATCACTAGTATATCCCATACTAAGATAATTCCAGTACCACTGACATATGTATTCAGCTTTATATTTCATCATATACATATATATGTCTCTATTGATATCTGTAAGTCTATTTGTCTGTCTGTCTATCTCACACATAAACAGAAAATTACATTAACCCTGCTCTTAATTTCTCCAAAATAAATTAAGACAACACACATTATATACATACATATCTGCATGCATATGTATATTTGTATGTATTATATAAAATTTGTGTATAACTTGTCATTGCTAAGGAATTTATGTTACTAAAATTTTATTTTAAAGAAATACATTATTTTTATAACCTTAAAAATAAAAGAAAGAAAATGAGTTGCAAAATGTAATAAGAAAAGAAAACTTCAAAAGAAAGAAAAGTGTTTTAACATTGATTCTGTGTTTTGAGTAAAAAAGGAAACATTTCATTGTTCTGTTAATGCAATTTCTGTCTGTTCACTCAACTTTCATACGTCTATGATTTTCTTCATCTTGTTTCTTATATGTAATATCCATTAAAATCTGTGTTTAAAGGTCTTTCATGTGTGTGTTTGTATTTATGTGTAAGTAGTACTCAAAGCCTTAGAGAAATATTAAGTTTAAATACTTTAAACAAATCTGACACATTTTTCATTAATGCTGAAGTTTGAACTTCAATTATTTCCTTTTTTCCTTAATTTTTCTTCCTTTGTCTATTCAAATAAAGGAATGTTGGCCCCCTTTCTTTCACTTAAATGGTTCACATTGTAGCCCTCTAGCTTGTATAGGATTTTAAAACTGAATGGATCACTTACATTTAGTAGGCTATATTTAGTATCTTTGTACTAACCTATCAAAAGGAAAACTTTGAAGGAAGCAATAAAAGAAACATTATTGCTTCCCATTAATGGCTTTGGTACTCCTCCAGTGGTTTAGTATTTCTAAAAAGAATCATATGTTCATCTATGTATTCTAGTGTTAAATCTTACCTCAGATTGAAACAAGCAGTAATTTTTCTGTGGTCCTCTAAGTGAATAACAGGACAAACAAACTTAAGGGCTTCCTTTCTTCTCAATGTGCATCACTAGTTGCTACATATTTTGTGTCAACTATCATATTATGGTCAGGTTCACCTGCTAAATATACCTCAACTCAAGTAAGTTTTTCAAGAAGCATCAAAAGTACTTCTTCAAAATTAATTTTTCTGAAAATTTAGAATAGGGTTTTGGAAGCATTGATATTAAAAATAGCCTCCAAATGAAAGGTCCTCAGTTGCCAATAACATGTTAGTAAGGATAACTTTGTTATCCTTGAGGGAAGGTCTTTTTTTAATCTGTGCCTTAGTACCCTGATTTCTTAGCCCTTCTTACACATAATAGGTACTTACTAAGTTTTTGTGAATTGATTGACTAAGAAAGTAGTGGGAAGTGGAACTAAACTGAGGAATGTATTACAAGAAAAATGTGACTGGTCATGCAAAAAGGTTAAGGAACAATTAGTAGGAATCAAAGTAGTACAATAGTAATTCCTAGATATTAAAATCAAAATGGATTGTGTAAGATTTATAAAATGCTTTCCTTGTAAGGTAAGTAATGATGGTATTATTATTCCCATCTGAAGAAAAGGAAACTGAAACTCTAAGAGGGTGACTTTTTCATGGTAATATATTAAATATTTCAAGTAGTGTTTGAATCTGTCTCTTTGTTCCACGTCCATCTATGTTAACACCACTTCTCATGGGTAGATCTCCTTTAAAGTCTCTAGTGTTATGTTCTTGAGATGCTGTCTGGTGAAAAAGGGAGAAGGAAAGATCAGTTAAAAGTGGAGACTACAAAAGGATGCAGTTGTCTTCATTATTTAAGGAGGTCAGATATTAATGAAATGAGTAATTTCCAAATGTTAAAAGTTCTATTTTGCTAAATATGGTGGCACAAGTCTGCAATCCCTGTTCATCCCTTCATTTGGGAATTTCTGGGGTACAGCAGAACTAAAGTTGATCTGGTGCCTGTACTACTTCTGGCATGGATGCGGCAAACCCTATGGATCAAAAGGCTACCTGGCTACCTAGGAAGGGAAAAAGTAATTCAGGTCAGAGAGAAAAAGAAAAGTTCAAACTTACAGTAATCACCATTGGGATCAAGCTCATTATTGGCCTGTGATTATTATTTACTATCAATTTTATAGTTATTTTAATCAATATGAGAAGATTTTGTATTTATGCACTTTGGAATCTCCATGAGTACAACTGTATTGCAATAAATTTTAGCATCTTTTTCAAACCCTTTTCTGCTCCCTTTAGCAGACACCCTTGGCCTAGACAACTAATAATAAATTCCTATGATATTATGACATTCGCTACCAACCAGTGGTTAAGGAAAGAATGGGGCAAATAATTTTTACAACTTTCCCTGTAGAGGAAAGAAGAGCAGAGAGCTCACAAAATCTTTCTTCTTAAGACCTCATTGTTCTTCTCACTCTTTCCTTTCCTTTCCCTTCTTCTTAGTCCTCCTTCTATTAAAGATTAGGTTGTATTGGATGATGTCTGATACTCCATTTAATTTTAAGATTTTATGACTTCTCAGATTTTATATAGTTGGAGTTTTTGCCCAGGTTTTACCTAGATTTTGACCAGGTCTATCTCTCTTCCCTAAATTCCATAGTTTTATTACCTTCCCAGTATAACAATTTTCTTACCTAACAATAACATTAGAACTTATTTCTATGGTAATGATTGTGAATACTTGTCTTATTTATTTCTATGTGATAGCTATGAGGCAGTATAGAATAGTAAAGATTAAAATATAATTTGTAAATGTTCAACAAAATATAATTTGTAAATCTTCAACAAATGAAAAATCAATACAATAAAGATAATATTAATTTGGGGTCTTATAATTTAAAATATGACCATCAAGGATTCATTACTATTTAACTTTGACCTTTCTTATGTGGAAGAAAGACCACTGGGCTTTGAATCAAAAAGAAATGGATTTATGTGATGATTTTATTTATTATATTTTGGTATGGCATGTAAAAGATGAAATAATTGAAGAAAAAAAAGGTTTGCATTTCTGAGAATATTGATTCATTAAATTATAAATGCCCAGCAATAGATCAAGATCTATCACTTTCCTCTGCTTAGGTACCTGGACCCTGAATGCAAAAGGAAACAAATTTTTACACTTTAAAAACAATTTTGCATTATCATTTAACACTTAGAAGATTGCCTAAAATGACTGAAACAAGAAGCAACATATGCGGAGAAATTGGGGCATTGATTCTGATGGACTTGTGAACCGATTCAATCATTTGTGAGAGCAATTATGCCCAAAGAATTGTTAAAGCACTCAGTAATATACTACTTCATCTATCAAAAGATCATTAGAGAAAAGGAAAAAAAACAGATGTTCTAAAATATTTATTGCAGCTGTCTTTGTGGTGGCAAAGAACTGGAAATGGCAGGGGCATTGTCCATCAGCTGAGAAATGGCTAAACCAATTGTGTTCTATGACTGTGAAGGAATATTACTGTGAAATGAGATCAATGATATAAGAAAAACTTGAGTGAAATATTGGAGAGAAAAAATGAGCAGAATCAAGAGAATTTTGTATACAATAATAAGCAATACTGCTTTTAGAACAACTTTGAGTATAACCCAAGTCCTTAGTTAAGAGTGTCTAATAAGCAGGAAAGGTGGCTCAGCTCCTAGTCACACAATGACAAAAGGCTTTCTCATCCTTCCCATAAATGAATAAAATTTTCTCACAGGACAGACCTTGGATTAGATTAATTGGACTAATTGAATAGAAGGGGACTGAACAAGTTCTAAATTAAAGTCACAAGATGACAGTGTGGTTCACAAAATTCTGATAAATCATTATTTTCTGTTCTTATCTTCAGAATTCCCTCATAGGGAAGTTTAGTTTGTTCATCGATACAGAAAGTGTAAAATTACTTGATCAAGGTTGTGATGACAAGCAAATGAGAAAATATACATGACAGAATTAGGAAAATACAAGTTATTATTCATAGTAAAATAAACTACTCTGATGTGTATGAAATGTGTCTCCTTTTAGAAACACTCCTATTATTATTTTGTTTTCGTTTTTTTTTTTTTTTGCAAGGCAAATGGGGTTAAGTGGCTTGCCCAAGGCCTCACAGCTAGGTAATTATTAAGTGTCTGAGACTGGATTTGAACCCAGGTACTCCTGACTCCAGAACTCCAGGGCTGATGCTTTATCCACTACTCCACCTAGCCACCCCTACTCCTATTATTTTTACTATCATTCTTTGCAAATTTTAAAAATAAAAAATTAATCTAAATTTAAAAATCTAAAATTACAGATTGAATTCCCAGAGAGTGATTTTCTACTACTTCTCTCAGTGTTTTAGGAATATCTCCAAAGGATGAAATTTCTAGACCTTTCATTCAGACTTCCTCACTAGTGTGTTTTCCATGAGTATCATATACCTAAATTTCAATTAGCTTTGAGTAAAGATATTTATGTAGAAATGTCAGGATATACAGAAAGAGCAGTAGGGACAAAACATCCCCTTCTAGTTAAATATGTATTCAGCTCTTGTACAAACAAAGTCCATGGTGAGAGTTGGCTAAAACAATGTGCAAAGGTAATGAGGCACATAAGTAGAGAATTCATGTGGCAAAGATGCATTTACAACTCTTAATTATTAGAAGTTTTTTTTTTTTTCCATTTGTAGAGGACTCATTAAGTTGTTCTTATTTAACTCTCTACTGCCTGCCCAAATCCATGACTTTTAGAGTCAGTAGTTTGCTTTCTCTGATGCAAGGGTGTATAAATTTTGAAGCTGCTTCCTCCCTTAAATGACTACTTTTCTGTACCTGTCCATATACCCTGAAAGATGTACACTTGAAGACCACTGGCCATGATTAATCACAATGTCCCAAGAAGAGCAGTAGTTGAGGGTGAGTTACCATTATGACTTGAACCAGAGGAACAGTTTTCTAGGATTCTCTGTAATGCAGTTTCCATTTTTCTACAGTACTCTCAACATCATTACTTGTCTGCCTCAACTGTACTTAGGGGAAAATAATTTTATTTTCTCTTTCTTTCATTCATTCATTCAAAGGAGGCAATATAGGATCCTGCTATCATACACAGAGACCTGGAAGGCACCTCACAAAGCATGTAGTCCAAGTGCTTGATTTTTAATGAATAAGTAAACCTGGGTACAAGGAATTTAAGTTCAAAATATAGTAGACTGAAAAGGAAGGATTTGAACATGAGGGCACTGATTCTCAAGTGAGAATACATTGAGCTAGACTTAAATTGCAAAACTGTTTTTTAAGTGGTTTATTTTAGAAATATTTTCTTAGTATATGTAGAGGGCCAGTCCCTGGGAGTGATATTCACATATCCTTGGTGATCTTCTTCATCAAAGATATGTTTGGATTATTGCTCATTTTATGAATCCATTGGCTCACCAGTGAACCCTGACCTAGGATAATCTGTGGCTCCACAGGTAGTTGTAAAAGGTTTATTTGCTAGAGAAGTGTGCAGATTTCTAAGAACAAATATTGTAAATTTACTCAGGAAATTGTGAAACTGGGTCTCCTTTAACTGGACATTTTTGAGATAAGTTTTTGCTATAAAAAGTCTGAGTTTCCAAAAATAAAGTTGGCAGATTTTCACTTCCCAACCTTGTGTGTTTGGATGTGTTTTTATACCTGACCTGACCCTTGTAAATTCATGTCCAGAACCACACCAGAGCTATTGCAGGCAATAAGTACAGATAATCTGGATGCCTGATGTTATATTTATTTAATATATAAATCCAGTTTTCAATTTCAGGAGTAGTATATACTTTTGATTGTTTATTTATTTATTAATTGCTAAGTTGATATTTTATTCTCCATTATAACTTTATAACACTACAAAAATTTCCTCCTTGTAACAAAGTGTTTTCTAGGACCCTGAGAATATCTTCTTTCTGCTTCCCCTAATAAGATTTAGCCTTTGTTCTCTATTCTGAGTAGTAGTTATTCAGCACTGTTAATCATCTGGAGACTGAAACAAAAACTACATTTCTGTTAGGAAATTATTTGAGAGGCATGTAAAACTCAGAAAAGAAACCAAATATGACCAACATAAGCCAGCAAGTTTTCCCTCCATCTCAATGAGCTAAAGGATTTAAAAGAAAACTCTGGAAAAGCTTTATTTTTCCTTATAGAGGAAAATATTTGTTTTAATAGCATGAATACAGAAAACAGCTAAGATAACCATTTTTGCCATAAAGATAAAAGTCTAATGAAGAGATAGCAATAGAATCTCAATAAAAGCTTTTTTAAATTTAAATTCATATTGATTTCTGATTATTGAGAAGTACTATTATATCATGGATGGGTAGATTGATTTGGAGTCAAAAAGACCTGCTTTAGAATTCTGTAATAGATTATAACATAGTTATATGACCTCTTTGAGCCTTAGTTTGCAAAATTGTTATATGACCTCTTTGAGCCTTAGTTTGCTTATTGATTAAAAAAAGAGTAATAATATCATATACTTCACAAAATGATTGTGGGGATAAAATGAGATAAAGTATATAAAGTGTTACATGAATGTGAGTTATATTACTTAATGAGGTTAATAGTTTTTCAAATAGCATTTATTTTATAGCACTTCTGGAATCAGTGTTGAAATTTAGTGTTTTTTTTTTTAATTTACCTGATTAACCATGCATGAAGCAAGCAGGATTGTATCTGGGGCCCATTTGTTCATTGTCTTATGAGGGACAGGAAAAACTTAGGTAAATAAACCTAGGGTCAATGACATGTCCTAAATATTTCTGGATTCAGACAGTGCCAGGAAAAAGTGTTGGATTTTAGCTACACATTAGGGCCCTGGAGAGGAGGGAGATCCTATACAAAAGATGAAAAGGTACTCTGAAAAAGGATTTATCAGTATTGTTCACTTTAGGGAACAATAGAAGGGAACTAAAGGGACAATTTAGAGTAATGTAAACCACTGAATAGCAAAGACCAAGTACTTTTTCTTCTCAGTTTTCCAGTATTTAGTACAAAATTATGCACACAGGATATAGTGCATTTTACTTGTTGAAGACTTATACAGGTTCTTAAAGAATCATCAATCCACTCTGTATTTTTAGTCTATTAATTATTTCATTTATTTTGTCTAGACGTGTCACGTAGTTTATCTTATTTCATTTGATGGCTATATTTTTAGGTTCTGTTCCCTAGTTCTCCTTGATCTCCCCTAGAATTCTTTAATGTCCTCCATCTTATTACCCCCAAGTACCAAATTAGCATATTTAATTTGCAAATTGTTCTTCATTTTTTCCACTTTCCACCAAAGTTCACTTCTTTAAATCTGATCTACTTCTAAAATGTTTCCAAGTCACATAAATTATTTTCTCCTCATTTGCAATGTTAATTTTCTTACATGAATGATAAAAGCTATTTTTATATATTGGGGAAATTGAGTTTATTTTATATTTTTATTTTCTAATACATATATTTGGCTTTCTGGAATTTCATCTCAGTTAAGAACAATATTACCGAAACAATATAAGATAGGAAGAGTAGTAGATTTGAAATCAGAGTATCTGGGTTTGAATTCTAGCTTTTCTACACGCTGCAAATGTGACAAATAGCATCGTTTCTCACATTAGTATATGAATACACTGAACTACATAATCTTTAGTATCATTTCTGTCTCTCAATTATATGGATGTGGAGTGGAGAAAAATAGGTCTTGACTTGTTGTTTATGAATAGCCAAATGCATATTTTATGTTTCTTTTAAAAAAATACCACATAAGTCAAAGGTTCATTTCCTTCTATAGTTCAGTTTCTTAAATGTTTTCACTTATATGTTGAAAAAACCTCCAATAAATTATAATTTGGTAAATTAAAGTAGTTTATACTATTCTTAGGGTATTGATTTTTAAGTAAAATATCACAAATGAAGAATAAATGTGAAAATATGTTTGCTCTTAATGTGCAATATATATAAGAGGGCAGCAAAAAATGTTCCACTGTTCAGTGCTCTCACCTTCTCCTTAACAATGCCCAGAAGAACTTGCATTTGTTAGAATAGGGATTTTTATAGTATTTATCCCTAAAGGTAATATTTGGGCAAAAGAGGAAGGAGATCTTGTTTCTCTCTGCAACAAAACAAATTAACACTGATTTTACTGTCATATCTCAGATGACCATGATGTAGCAAAAACAAAAATCTTGCTTATTGATCTTTTTCATTTGTCTTAGAGCAAAATATTCCTTATAAAGTCCTACTGTGAGTTAAAAAGTCAAGTATTTGGAAATAAGGTTAAGAGAATATTACATTTTGTTCCTTTTTTGATATTAGTGCCAGGTGGAAGCCAGAAGCAAGCCATGTTTAGAGGAAAGGAAAAGCAATCATTTGAATATGTTGAAATCACAATCTTCACTAGATTTTGATAATATTTATAAGTGAACGACACCCACTGGGGAAATTAGGGGACACAGTAGATAGAATGCTGGAGTGAGGAAGACATCATTCTGGTTAGAATCTGACCTCCAACACTAGCAAGGTGAACCTGGTCAAGTCACTTAATTCTATTATCTTCAGCTTTCTCAACTGTAAAATAAGCTAGAGGAACAAATGAAAACCACACGTTTATCTTTTTGAAGAATACTCCAAATGGGCTAATGTAGAGTTGGACATGACTGCACCATTAACACCATCACCCTTTGTCTCTCCTACTTCCACAAAGAAAAAATATGAAATTCTTCACTTAAATACCATTAAGGCACTCTGGAATTTTTAATGTATGAATCAGTTTTCAACTTTAGTATTTTCTTTTTTTTTCCCTTTTTTTTTTAGATTAAAGATTTTATTTATTTTGAGTTTTACAATTTTTCCCATAATCTTACTTCCCTCCACCTGCTCCCCCACAGAAGGCAATTTGTCAGGCTTTACATTGTTTCCATGGAATACATTGATCCAAATTGGGTGGGATGAGAGAGAAATCATATCATTAAGGAAGAAACATAAAGTATAAGTGACAGCAAGATCAGACAAAAAGATATTAGGTTTTTTTCCCTAAATTTAAGGTAGTAGTCCTTGGACTTTGTTCATATTCCACAGTTGTTTCTCCGGATACAGAGGATATACTCCATTGTCCAGAGCCCCAAATTGTCCCTAATTATTGCACTGATGGAATGAACAAGTCCATCAAGATTGATCATTGCCCCCATGTTGTTGTTAGGGTTTACAATGTTTTTCTGGTTCTGCTCATCTCACTCAGCATCAGTTCATGCAAATCCCTCCAGGCTTTCATGAATTCCCTTCCCTCCTGATTTGTAATGGAAAAATAGTGTTAAATGGCATGCATATACTACAGTTTGCTAAGCCAGTTCCCAATCGAAGGACATCTAATTGATTTCCAATTCTTTGCCACCACAAACAGGGCTGCTATGAATATTTTTGTACAAGTGATGTTTTTACACTTTTTCATCATCTCTTCAGGGTAAAGACCCAGTAGTGGCATTGCTGGATCAAAGGGTAAGCATATTTTTGTTGCCCTTTCTGCATAGTTCGAAATTTCTCTCCAGAAGGGTTGGATGAGTTCACAGCTCCAGCAACAATGTAATAGTGTCTCGGATTTCCCACAACCCTTCCAACAATGATCATTGCCCTTTCTGGTCATATTGGACAGTGAGGTGGTATCTCAGAGAAACTTTAATTTGCATTTCTCTAATAAGTAATGATTTAGAGCATTTTTTTCATCTGACTTTGGATTACTTTGATCTCTTCATCTATAAATTCCCTTTGCATATTATTTGATATTTGTCAATTAGGGAATGGCTTTTTTTAAAAAAAAATATGACTAAGTTCTCTGTATATTTTAGAAATGAGTACTTTGTTAGAAACATTAATTGTAAAGATTATTTCCCAGTTTACTACATTTCTTTTGATCTTGGTTACAGTGATTTTGTCTATGCAAAAGATTCATAATTAAATGTAATTGAAATCACCTAGTTTGTTTTTAGTGATATTTACCATCTCTTCCTTAGTCAAACTGCTTCCCTTTCCATAGATCTGACAGGTAAACTAATCTTTGATCTTCTAATTGGCTTACAGTATTGTTTATTGATATCTAAATCCTGTAAGCATGTGGATCTTATCTTGGTATAGGGTGTGAGGTGTTAATTTAATCTAAGTTTCTTCCATACTAACTTCCAATTTTCCCAGCAGTTTTTATCAGAGAGAGCTTTTATCCCAAGAGCTTTTATCCCATCTTTGGGTTTCTCAAACAGCAGATAACTATAATTGTTTCATGCTTTTGCACCATCTATTCCACTGATCCACCTCTCTATTTCTTAGCCAATACCAGACAGTTTTGATGACTGATGCTTTATAATATAATTTTAGATCAGGTAGGGACAAGTCATCTTCTTTTGTACTTTTTTTCTTTGAATTCCTGGAAATCCTTGAAGATTCATTTCTCCATATGAATTTACTTACAACTTTTTCTAATTCATTAAAGTAATTTTGGGGAATTTTGGTTGGTATGGCATTAAAGAGGTAATTTAGTTTTGGTAGAATTGTCATTTTTATTATATTAGCTCTACCTATCCATGAGCAGTTGATGTTTTCCCAGTTATTTAAATGTAATTTAATTTGTGTGAGAAGTGTTTTGTAATTGTTTTCAAAATGTTTCTGAGTCTGCCTTGGCAAATAGACTCCCAGATATTTTATATGGTCTGAGGTTACTTTGAATGGGATTTCACTTTCTAGCACTTCCTGATGTATCTTGCTAGTCATATATAGAAAAGTTGGTAATTTTTGAGGGTTTATTTTATATCCTGCAACTTTACTAAAATTGCTAATTGTTTCCAGTAGTTTTTTGGATGATTTCTTGGGATTATCTAGGTTTACCATCATGTTATCTGCAAAGAGTGAGAGTTTGGTTTCTTCCTTCCCAATTCTAATTCCTTCAATTTCTTTTTCTCTCTAATTGCTGAAGCTAATATTTCTAATATGATATTGAATAGTAATGGTGATAATGGGCATCCTTTTTTCACCCCTGATATTATTGGGAATGACTCTAGCCTATCCCTGTTGTATATATTGCTTGTTGATGGTCTCAGATAGATACCACTTATCATTCTAAAGAACAATCCATTTATTCCTTCATTCTCTAGTGCTTTTAGTAGTAATGGGTGCTGTATTTTTGTCAAAACCTTTTTCAGTATCTATTGTTATGATCATATAATTTATGATAGGTTTGTTGATGATATAATTGATTATACTCACAGTTTTCCTAATATTGAACCAACCCAGCATTCCTGGGGTGAATCCTACTTGGTCAAAATATATTATCCTTGTTATAACTTGTTGCAATCATTTTGCTAAGATTTTATTTAAGATTTTTGCATCTACATCAACAGGGAGATAGGTCTATAATTTTCTTTCTCCTTTTTAACTCTTCCTTGTTTAGGTATTGGCACCATACTGGTTTCATAGAAAGTCTTAGGCAGAGTTCTGACTTTCCCTATTTTTCCAAAGAGTTTATTTAGAATTGGAACCAATTGCTCCTTAAATGTTTGGTAGAATTCACTTGTAAATCCATCAGGCCCTGGAGATTTTTTCTTAAGTAGTTCAATGATGGCTTGTTGAATTTCTTTTTCAGAGCTAGGGCTGTTTAGGTATTTAATCTCTTCATTTCACCTGGGCAACTTATATATTTGTAAATATTCATCCATTTCACTTAGATTGTCAGTTTTATTGGCACAGAATTGGGCAAAAAATTTCCCAAATTATTAATTTAATTTCCTCCTCTTTGGTGATGAGTTCACCTTTTTCATTTATGATACTAGCAATTTGATTTTCTTCTATTTTTTAAATCAAATTGACCAGAGGTTTATCTATTTTATTGATTTTTTCATAAAACCAACTTTTGGTTTTATTTAATAATTCAACAGTTTTTTTTGCTTTTGCTTTCATTAATTTCTTCTTTAATTTTTAGAATTCTTAATTTAGTATTTAATTGGATATTTTTATTTTGTTTTCTCTAATTTTTAGTTGCTTATTTAGTTCATTGATTTCCTCTTTTTCTTATTTATTCATGTAAGCATTTAAAGATATAATATATCCCCTTACAGCCACTTTGAATGAATCCCAAAGATTTTCGTATATTGTTTCATTACTCTCATTACCTAGGGTAAAACAATTCTTTCTATAATTTGTTTTTTGATCCACTCATTCTTTCAAATGAGGATATTCAGTTTCCAATTAGTTCTTGTCTATATCTCCCTGGTCAATTATTGAAAATGACTTTTATTGTATCATGATCAGAGAAAGATGTATTCACTATTTCTGCCTTTCTGCAGCTGATCATTTGGATTTTATGCCCTAGTACATTGTCAGTTTTTGTATAAGTGCCATTTACTGCAGAGAAAAAGGTGTATTCCTTTCTATCCATTTCAGTTTCCTCTATAAGTCTATCATATCCAGTTTTTCTAACAATCTATTTTCCTCCTTAATGTCTTTCTTGTTATTTTATGATTTGATTTATCTAGATCTGAGAGCAGAAGGTTGAGGTCTCCCAGTAGTAGAGTTTTGCCATCTGTGTCTTCCTATAGTTCTTGCAGCTTCTCCTCTAAGAATTTGGATACTCTCCCACTGGGTACATATATATTCAATATTGAAATCACTTTACTATCTATGGTACCTTTTAGGAGGATATAGTTTCCTTCCTTATCTCTTTAAATGCTATCAATTTTTTGCTGCTTCTTTGTCTGAGATAAGATTGTTACCTCTGCTTTTTTCACTTCAGCTGAAGCAAAATATATTTTGCTCCAATATTTCCTCCTCTCTCTCTCTCTCTCTCTCTCTCTCTCTCTATATATATATATATATATATATATATGTATATGTATATATACGTGTGTGTGTGTGTGTGTGTGTGTGTGTGTGTGTGTGTGTGTAACTGAGTATATGTGTATGTTAACTTTAAACCAAGTCTGATGAGAAGAAGATTCAGGTGTTTCTCATTTCCTCCCTTCTTCCCCTCTATTACCATAGGTGTTTTGTATCTCTTAATGTAATGAGATTTACCCCATTCAATCCCATTCCACCTCCCATCTCCTTTATATCCCCCTTTTTAAGGAGGAGGTGTTCTTAAATCATTCTATCTGAGTCATAGAAAATTATGAATATCCCTCACTTCTAGCTAAATATATTCTATCTAATAGAGTTACAATTCCTGCGAGTTATTAGAGTCTTTCTCCCAAGTAGTGTTTCATCCCTTTGGATAGCAGTCTCATAGCTGCATTACAAACACAATTGCAGACTACTTCTGTCCCAGGCACAGGTGCATGAGCAGGAGAACCAAATCAGCTGACAATAGTGAGTGGGATGACCTCACACCAGGGTAAAGCCCATCATTGACTGAAGACATAAGTGTTTAACAGCTTCAATCATGCCCTCCAGGCTAAGGGAGTAGGCTTCAATCAAAGTCGTAGACACTCCAGAGAAAGCAACCACCACCTCCTACTGGGTACCTGGGGGTATTGCATTCAATGAGTAAAGTCTCTAGGGCTTTATTACTTACTTTACCTTATTTACACACCAAACCTCTGTGAACTAGCCTCTCCCCAACTCAAGGTCTTAGCAAAATGAAAAAAAGTCAGCTGAAAGGTGGATCCATAGAAAAATTCTTGGAAGGAAAAGACCCTAAATCAGAGAGATATAGAACCTCTGAAAAGAATATGATCTGGTCTCCAGCACAGAAAGACTTCCTCGAACAAATAAGGAAGGCATTTAAAAATCAGTTGTAAAATTTGGGAAAAGAAACCCAAGAGAAGTTTAACACCTTGCAACAAGAAAATAAATTATTGGAAAATACAGTTGGACAAATATAAAATGAGAATAATTCTTTCCAATCCTCAATTGGCCAAATGCCAAAAGAAATAATTCTCTCAAAACCTCAATTGGTCATATGGTAAGCTCTTTCAAAAATAGAATTTACCCATTGGAAAATGAGTAGCAAAAGGTAAATGCAGAAAATTCCTCTTTAAAAAAAAAGAATGGAGTCTGCAGAAACTAATGACTTCCTGAGACAGCAAGAGCCTGTTAAACAAAACCAAAAAATAGAAAAAAATAGGAGAAAATGTAAAATAACTCATCAGCAAAACACTGGCCTCGAGAATAGATCAAGGAGGGGCAATCTGAGAATTAGTGGACTTCCTGCAAACATTGAACAGAAAAAAAGCCTGGACTTAATATTACAGGATCTAGTGATGGAAAATTGCCCTGATATCATGGAACCAGAGGGCTAAGAAGTTATTGAAAGAATACATCTATCCACTCCAGAAAGAGATCCTAAAATGAAAACACCAAGGAATATTGTTGCCAAATTCCAGAATTACCAGATTAAAAAGAAAATCCAGCAAGCATCCAGAAAGAAACAATTTAAATACCAAAGAGCAAGAGGAAGAATTACACAGGACCTGGCTGCATCAACATTAAGGGATCAAAGGGCCTGGAATGAGACATTCCAAAGAGCAAAGTAGCTTGGAATGCAGCCAAGAATCCACTATCCAGCAAAGCTGAGCCTTCTTTTTTCAAGGGAAAAGATGGATATTTAAAGAAATGGAAAAATTCCAAAAATTCCTGATGAAAATACAAGAGTTAAACTAGAAAATTTGGATATCAAACAGGAGGATCAAGTGACACATGAAAAGGTTGAACAAAGAGGGTAAAGAGAAAAAACCTGCTAACCAACAAGATGAAACTGGCTATATCCCAGCATGGGAAAAATATTCTCTTAACTCTTGAGAATTGTAACTCTAACAGAGAGCATATACCTAGCAAGAAGTGATAGACACTCCTGACTTATCCATGAGATTGCTATCCAATGGGATGAAACTGGCTATAACCTTACTTGGGAGAAAGACTCTAATAACTATCAAGTAATGTAACTCTATTAGAGAGAATTTACTTAGTGAGAAGTGATGGGTAATCAGAATTTTCTATGATTCAGAGAGAATGATTTAAAAACACTTCCTCCTTAAAAAGGGGGATAGCAAAGAGATGGGACGAAGGAGGAGACTGAATGGGGTAAATATCACATTAAGAGGTAAAAACGACCTATTGGTAATAGAGGGGAAGAAGGGAGGAGATGAGAACCACCTGAATCTTCCTCTCATTAGACTTGACTTAAAGTTAACACACACACACACACACACACACACACACACACACACACACACAAACAAACACACTCTGTTAACATAAAAAGCATCTTATCTTTCAAGTATTAAAAGGGGAAAATAGGAGGTGGGGGAAAGAGACAGACAGCAGGAGAAAAAGGGGAACTAACCAAAGGAAGGGAAGGGAAATGGGAAAAAGGGGGAAAGGGGAAAGAAAAGGAAGGGGTGGATGTAGGAGGACAAACACAGTGAAGGGGGGTATTCAGAAACAAAATATTGGGGAATATGAATGAAGGGATAAAAGGAGGGAAAATTCAAGCATAGGGAAGATAGGATGGAGGGCGATAAAGAGTTAGCAATTATAGTTTTGACTGTGAATGGAATGAACTCTCTCTTAGGCATAAGTGAATAGCACAGTGGATTAAAAACAGAATCTTACAATATACTGCTTCTATTTTCCTTCAGTTGAAGTGAAAAAAAGCAGGGCTAGCAATCCTTATTTTGTCAAAGCAGCTGCAAAAATAGATAGTGTTAAAAGAGATAAGGAAGGAAACTATATCCTCCTAAAAGGTGCCATAGACAATAAAATGATTTCAGTACTGAATATGTATGCACCCAATGGGATAACATCCAAATTCTTAGAGGAGAAGTTGAAAGAGCTACAGGAAGACATAGGCAGCAAAACTCTACTAGTGGGAGACCTCAACTTCCTGCTCTCAAATTTAGATAAATCAAATCATAAAATAAACAAGTTGTTAAGGAGGTAAATAGATTGTTAGAAAACCTAGATATGATAGAATTATGGAGGAAATTGAATGAGGATAGAAAGGAATATAACTTTTTCTCTGCAATACATGTCACTTATACAAAAATTGACAATGTACTAGGGCATAAAAGCCTAATAATAAGTTGCAGAATAGCAGAAATCATGAATACATCTTTCTCAGATGACAATGCAATCATATGCCATATTGGACCAGGGCCATATAGACTCAGTACTAACTGGAAACTGAATAGCCTCTTTATAAGGAATGAGTCAATCAAACAGCAAATTATAGAAAGAATGAATTATTTTTATCCTTGATAATGAAAATAATGCAACAAGATACGAAAACATATAGGATTTACTCAAAGCAGCTGTCATGGGATATATCATATCTTTAAATGCTTACATTATTAAATTAGAGAAAGAGGAAATCAATGAACTAAATACACAACTAAAAATTAGAGAAATAACAAATTAAAAATCCCCAATTAAGTACCAAATTAGAAATTCTAAAATTTAAATGAGAAATTAACAAAATTAGAGGCAAAAACCATTGAATTGATAAGTAAAACTCAAGAATTAGTTTTATGAAAAAACCTATTAAACTGATAAACCTCTGGTCAATTTCATTAAAAAAAGAAAGAAGAAAACCAAATTGCTAGTGTCAAAAATGAAAAATAGATGAACTCACCACTAATGAGGAGGAAACTAAAGTAATTTTTAGCAAGTATTTTGCCTGACTCTGTGTCAATAAATTTGACAATCTAAGTGAAATGGATGAATATTTACAAAAATAGAAGTTACCAAGTGAAATGAAGTGGAGGTTAAATACCTAAACAACCCTACATCAGAAAAAGAATTTCACCAAGCCATCCTTAAACTCCTTAAGAAAAATTCTCCAGTGCCTGATGGATTCATATGTGAATTCTACCAAACAATTAAGGAACCATTGATTCCAATTCTATATAAAATCTTTGGAAAAATAAATTACGGGTGAATAGAGGATGCCCAATATCAACACTACTATTCATTATCATATTAGAAATGTTAGCTTCAGCAATTAGAGAGAAAAAGAAATTGAAGGAATTAGAATTGGGAAGGAAGAAACAAAATTCTCACTCTTTGCAAAAGACATGATGGTATACCTAGAGAATCCCAAGAAATCATCCAAAAAACTCCAGGAAGCAATTCATATCTTTAGCAAAGTTGCAGGATATAAAATAAACCCTCATAAATCTTCAGCTTGCTCATATATATCTATATATATCTATATCTCTATATCTCTATATCTCTATATCTCTATCTCTATCTCTGTCTCTATCTCTATCTCTATCTCTATCTCTATCTCTATATCTATCTATCTATCTATCTATATATATATATATATATATATATATATATATATATATATATAACAAGAAACAGCAGGAAGAGCTAGAAGGAGAAATCCCATTCAAAGTAACCTCAGACAATTTAAAATACCTGGGAGTCTACTTGCCAAGGCAGATTCAGAAACTTTTTGAAAACAATTACAAAATACTTCTCACACAAATTAAATCAGATTTAAATAACTGAGCAATCATCAACTATTCATGGATAGGTCAAGCTAATATAATAAAAATGACAATTCTACCAAAACTAAACTACCTGTTTAGTGCCATACCAATCAAAGTTCCCAAAAATTAATTTAATGAGTTAGAAAAAGTTTTAAGTAAATTCATATAGAGAAATAAAATGTCAAGAATTTCCAGGGATTCAATGAAAAAAAGTGCAAAAGAAGGTGGCTTACCCCTACCTGACCTAAAATTATATTATAAAGCATCCGTCATCCAAGCTGTCTGGTATTGGCTAAGAAATAGAGTGGTGGACCAGTGGAATAGACTCATTGTAATTGCAAGAAACAGTTATAGTCATCAGCTGTTTGATTAAACCCAAAGAGTCAAGCTATTGGGATAAAAACTCTCTCTTTGATAAAAAAAAATGCTGGGAAATTTGGAAGTTAGTATGGAAGAAACTTAGATTAGACCAACACCTCACACCTATACCAAGATAAGATCCAAATGCATACAATATTTAGACATAAATACAATATTATAACCAAACAAGAAGACTGAGGAGTAGTTTACCTTTCAGATCTGTGGAAAAGGAAGCAGTTTATGACTAAGGAAGAGATGGAGAACATCACTAAAAGCAAACTAGATGATTTTGATTCCATTAAATTGAAAAGGTTTTGTATTGACAAAAACCACTCTAACCAAGATCAAAAGAAATGTAATTAACTGGGAAACAATCTTTACAACTAAGGGTTTTGACAAAGGACTCATTTATGAGTTATTTTTTCCTTAAAATAATTGACAGATGGTCAAAGGATATGCAAAAGTCAATTTACAGATGAGGAGAACAAAGCAATCCATAGACATATGAAAAATTACTCCAAATCATTACTTATGAGATAATTGCAAATTAAACCTCTGAGTTACCACCACATACCTCTCAGACTGGCCAATATAACCAGAAAGGATAATGATCATTGTTGGATGGGTTGAGGGAAATCTGGGACATTATTACATTGTTGATGGAGCTATGAACTCATCCAACTTTTCTGGAGAGCAGTCTGGAACTATGCCCAAAGGGCACCAAAAATGTGCATACCCTTTGATACAGAAATACTATTAGTGGGTCTATACCCTGAAGAGATGTTGAAAAAGGGTTGAAACATCAATTATACAAAAATATTCATAGCAGCCCTGTTTGTGGTGGCAAAGAATTAGAAATCAAGTAAATGTCCTTCAATTGGGGAATGGCTTAGCAAACTGTGGTATATGTTTGTCATTTAACAGTATTTTTCTATTTTAAACTAGGTGGGATGGAAATTCAGGGAAGCCTGGAGGGATTTGCATGAACTGATGCTGAGTGACATGAGCAGAACCAGAAAAAATACTGTACACCCTAACAGCAACTTGGGGTTAATTATCAACCTTGATGGACTCGCTCATTCCATCAGTGCAATACTCAGGGACAATTTGAGGCTCTCTGCAATGGAGAATACTATCTGTATCCAGGGAAAGAACTATGGAGTTTGAACAAAGACCCAGGACTATTACCTTTAATTTAGAAAAAAAACTGATATCTTATTATGTAATCCTGCTATCTCTTATAATTTAAGTTTCTTCCTTAAGAATATGATTTCACTCTCATCACATTCAATTTGGATCAATGTATACCCTGGAAGCAATGTATAGACTGGCAAATTGCCTTCTGTGGGGGGCTGGGGGAAGGGGAGGTAAGATTAGGGGGATCATTTAAAGCTCAAAATAAATAAAATCTTTAAGTAACCTTGGAAAAAAAAAGTGATACTGTGTTATTCAAATTTCCTGTCCATTATATTTGAATGTCTTTCCCTTGACTGCTTACACTATTTATTGTTTGTTATTGTTGCAATTTTTTACTTAAAGCACAATGTGTCTGAAAGTTTGATGCATTTTTTTCATTTTTCCCCTCATCATAATGATTCAGTGAATTCTTTTGATTGGAATTTTTATATTATATTTTAAAAATTTAGTGGTCTTTTCTTTCATTTTGCTTTTTCAATTGCTTTAATTTATTAAATTCTTCTGAGAATTCTTTGATCCTTAAGGTCTTTCCTCATATCCTGTCTTCAAATCTTTAAAATTAAAGATTTTTTTCTTGGGATGAGATTATTTTTTATCTTAATTTTTATGATTTTTTGCTATTCTACCATTTACTTTAGAACAGTTGTATCCTTAATTTATTGTTTCCTTTTTCATTTCTTTGGAGATGCTTTAAGCCATGCATTCAAGATTTCCTCTTTGGCCAATCATTTCTAATTATTTGATTAATTATTTCTTCAGATTTGTGCATAACTTATCTTAAGATTTTCATACTCGAGTATTAATTCAATGTTCTATATTCTCTAGGAACCCACATGGTTCTGTTTTGCTTCAATTAACTTTGCCTTATCTTGATGAGATTGTGATTTAGGTGTTTTAGTATTCATTCTCCCTTCTAATTTTAGTATCTCTGATTTATCTACTTGGGCACTATGAGATTTTTAATTGAGTTTTCTCCCTCTTGAAATTTTAAAGGTTTTTGCTCCTTGCTCCTTATACTATGTTGGTTCCTAACATGTTTCCTTATGTGTCAGTCATGTTCTGACTATTCCTTCTTTGACTGATGTTGAATTTAATCTCAGAGATGGACTTCAGAATAGACTCAGTCTCCTCCTAAAAATGAGGAATGTAGTTTTTTTCCCCCTCAAGTTGTTGCTTGGAATAAAGAAATGGACATTGAATTTCAATCTCAGTTCCTATTAATTTAGGCTCTGTGAAGCTAGATAGGATGTCTCTCCACCTCAGGTTCTTTTGTCTCTCAGTTCTCTGAGTGGATTAGATTTCTTTTTTAATGTGGGTAGGGCTTGCAAGGGTGTTCTCAGCAAGATACCTGAAACCATCCTAAGCTCAACCAAAAAGCTGCCTCAGGCAAAAAACCAAAGAAACAAAACTGGAAATAGCAACAAAATCAACAACACTCAACTCCTCCCACAACCTAATCATTCCCATCCTATTTCCTCCTCCTTTCTTAGTTAGACTGATTTTCTATTCTTCTTTAAAAAAAATAATGAAAGACAAGTGGTAGCTTAAACTTGATAGTCTGTACCAGGATGGAAACACCATGAACCAAAGCAAATCTGTGGTGATCAGATTGTGTTTCTTCTGAAATGGTGTGGTTAGTGGGGCAGAGTTATCATATGAATTCCATTAAAAATAAAAATTTAAATTTCTGGGCAAGATGGCAGAGAGAAGACAGGCAAAGTGCTAAAGGTCTTGTTATCTTCCCTCATATATGATATGAAACAAATCTCTTATCAGAAATACGATCTACAAAACCCAGAAAGAAAAGCCAGGAGAAGAACATCCACCTTAGGATCTCTCTTCCAATATCATAGGTGAGTCCAGGCACAGAGGGCAGAATCTGCTGGGAACAAGTGACCAGGTGACACTGGGAGCCTGGATTAGCCTCAAATAAGCCTGATTAACTACAAGGTGGGAGCCTGGGAGCCTGAGGTCCTGAGAGCTGGACTGACTGGATCAGCTTTGGGGATGGAGCCTGGTCAGCCACAGGGGCTCAAATCAACTAGGGAGCAGAGGCATTGGTTGTAGCACTAACCATCTGGAGCTTGGCAACAGGGTTAGAAGGAGAGTTCCAGTGTGGGAGAGCTGCAGACAAGGATCTCTGAGATTGTCTGGTCTCTAGGAACTCAGAGTCCAAACCTTCATTTCAGTTGAAGCTTCTTCCCAGAACAAACACAATGATAGCAGACCTTCTGCCCCAGGCTAAGGCCGAGCAGTGAATGAACTCAGCAGTGAATAGGGAGAGTGATTTCCTTACTTCATGGTAGAGTCCACCATTGATCAAAGATAAAAATATTCAATTCTCTCCAGGGCAAGGGAGAGGGCATCAATAAAGGTCACAGACACTTCAGAGAAAGCAACCAGCAACCCTGCTGGTCATCTCAAGATATTACACTGAGTGATTAAAGCCTCTAGGGATCCCAACACCAAACCTCTGTGAACCAGCCCCTCTCCCAAACAAGTCTTAGGATAATGAAGAAAGGCCAGTCCAAAGGAGGGTCCATAGAAAAATACTTGGAATGAAAAGATACTAACTCAGAGAGACCTAGAACCTCTGAGGACAATATGACCTGCTCTCCAGCACAGAAAGACTTCCTTGAAGAAATAAGGAAGAAGTTTAAGAATCAGTAGGAAATTTTGGAAGAGAAAATCAACACCTTGCAACAAGAAAACAATTCTCTCAAAACCTCAATTGGTCAAATGGAAAACTTTTAAAATTAATTTTTATTAAAGATATTATTTGAGTGTTACAATTTTCCCCCCTATCTTGCTTCCCTCCCCCCACCCCCCACAGAAAGCATTCTGTCAGTCTTTACTTTGTACCTTGATCCAAATTGGGTGTGATGAGAGAGAAATCATATCCTTAAAGAAGAGAAGTCTAAGAGGTGACAAGATCAGACAATAAGATATCCTTGTACTTTGTTCAAACTCCACAGCTCCTTATCTGGATACAGATGCTACTCTCCTTTGCAGACAGCCCCAAATTGTTACTGATTGTTGCACTGATGGAATGAGCAAGTCCTTCAAGGTTGAACATCACTCCTATGTTGCTGTTAGGGTGTACAGTGTTTTTCTGGTTCTACTCATCTCACTCAGCATCAGTTCATGCAAATCCCTCCAGGCTTCCCTGAAATCCCATCCCTCCTGGGTTCTAATAGAACAATAGTGTTCCATGACATACATATACCACAGTTTGCTAAGCCATTCCCCAAATGAAGGACATTTACTGGATTTCCAATTCTTTGCCACCACAAACAGGGCTGCTATAAATATTTTTGTACAAGTAATGTTTTTACCCTTTTTCATCATCTCTTCAGGGTGTAGACCCAGTAGTGGTATTGCTGGGTCAAAGGGTATGCACATTTTTCTTGCCCTTTGGGCATAGTTCTAAATAGCTCTCCAGAAGGATTGGATGAGTTCACAGCTCCACCAACAGTGTAATAGTGTTCCAGATTTCCCACAACCCTTCCAACAATGATCATTATCCTTCCTGGTCATATTGGCCAATCTGAGAGGTGTGAGGTGGTACCTCAGAGAAGCTTTAATTTGCAGTTCTCTAATAATTAATGATTTAGAGCATTTTTTCATATGGCTATGGATTGCTTTGATCTCCTCATCTGTAAATTGCTTTTGCATATCCTCTGACCATTTGTCAATTGGGGAATGGCTTTTTGTTTTAAAAATATGACTCAGTTCTCTGTATATTTTAGAAATGAATCCTTTGTCAGAATCATTAGTTGCAAAGATTGTTTCCCAATTTACTACATTTCTTTTGATCTTGGTTACATTATCTTTGCAAAAGCTTTTTAATTTAATGTAATCAAAATCATCTAATTGGTTTTTGATGATGTTCTCCAACTCTTCCTTAGTCATAAACTGCTTCCCTTTCCATAGATCTGACAGGTAAACTAATCCTTGATCTTGTAATTTGCTTATAGTATTGGTTTTTTATGTCTAAGTTCTGTAACCATCAAAAGGGAAACTCTTACAAAAACAGAATTGACCAATTGGAAAAGGAGATGCAAAAATGAATGAAAAACATTATTCTCTTAAATAAAGAATGGAGTCTGTGGAAACTAATGACTCAGCAAGAGTTTGTTAACCAAAACCAAAAAAAAATTTTAAAAAATAGAAGAAAATGTAATTACCTAGCTGTGTGGCCTTGGGCAAGCCACTTAACCCCATTTGCCTTGCAAAAAACCTTACATATATATATATATATATATATATATATATATATATATATATATATATATATATATAAAGGATGAAGGATTAGCCACACCTAATCTTAAACTTCATTATAAAACAGTTGTTATCAAAACTATTTAGTGCTGGCTAAGAAATAGAAAAGTACATCAATGTAAATGACTAGACATAAAATTCATAGCAGTAAATAAACATAATAATCTTGTATTTGACATCTGTAAATACTTGAAATTGGGGGAAACAATTCATTATTTGATAAAATCTTTTGAGAAAACTGGAAAACCAGTATGACAGAAACTGGGAATAGAGAAATATCTTATACCATTTACCAAGATAAGGTCAAGATGGATGCATGACCTAATTAAAAAGAAAGACAAGGAAATTTGAAGAATATGCAATATATCACTTTTAGACTTTTAGACAGGCAAATAATTCATGAGTAAATAAGAAATAACAAAGTTAGGTGTAAAATGCATAATTTCAATTTAATTAAATTTTTAAAAAGGTTTTTTTCTTTTTTTTCTAGGTTTTTTTTTCAAATAAAAAAAATCAGCCAAGATCAGAAGGGAAGTAGAAAATTGGGAAAATTTTTTGATAGTTTCTCAGATAAAGATCTATATCTTGAATAAATAAAAAAATTGTCTCATAAGAATGCAAGCCATTCTCCAATTGATATCTGTCAAGGAATATAAACAAGCAGTTTTCTGATAAATCAAAACTATTTACAATCATATGAAAAATGCTCTAAATCATTATTGATTAGAGATAAGTAAATTAAAGCAACATTAAAATATCATTTTACACCTATCAGATGAACTAAAATGATTAGATGGAAAAGTAACAAATTAAAAGTAAAAATAGGAGACACTAATTCACTGTTGTTAGAATTTGGAACTGATCCAGTAATTTAGGAGAGCAATCTGAAATTATATAAAAAGGTGCTAAACTACCTGTATTCTTTGACCCAGCAATACCACTACTATATCTATTTCCAAAATTGTTTAGGTGAAAAAATAACCTATTTCTTCAAAAATGTTTCTAGTGGCTGCCTTTATGGTGACAAAGAGCTGGAAGATGCAGGGATGTCCATCAATTAAGGCAATGACTGAATAAGTTTTGTGATATGATTGAGATAGAATATTGCTTTGCTTTAAGAAATGAAATGATGAGCTAAACAAGGAAAGACTTGCATGAAGTAATGAAAGGTGAAATGAGCAGAACCAAGAGAACATTGTATATAATAACAGCAATGTAATTTTAAGACCAACTTTAAGTCACTTTGCCTGTTCCAAATATCCTAATTGCACATAAAGAACATACTAAGAAAAATGCCATCTATATCCAGAGAAAGAACTAATAAATTGAAGTATATATATATATAATTTTACATTTTATATAGTTATTTGCTTCTAATTCTAACAGTTTCTGACAAGGAGTGAGGGAAAGCTAAAAGGGAAATGGAAATTTATATGATAACTTTGTTGTTTATTTGAAAGGAATAGGATGTTGCATATAGTGAATTTTCAATTCCATGTGTAATCATCTTTTTTATTGTACTATGTCATGGAAATATTTGTTTTCTTCCATAAATTTGAAAAATATGAGTGAATTTAAATTTAAAATATAAAAATAAGCATTCTCTAATTCTTTAAGCTGTTTCCATGTTAGACATTTTTTTGCCCTTTTATGTCCTTTGACTAAATGGGTACTTTTTCTACCTCTATTTTTGTTTTTGAGAGTTAGTGCAGATTGGAAAAAAAAATCATATCCACCATCTTATTGGTTGTATGACCCTAGGAAAATTCTCAATTGTAATGTAAATGTCAAGCTTTTCTGGCTTAAGTTGTTCCTTCACTGAAATGTTCTCATTTTATTTAAATAAAATAATTAAACTCTCCTTCCCCTGCCCCAATAAAAAGAAAAGTATATATATATTATAATAATATAATATAATTTTGTTTAAAAATAACCACAGAGTGCAAAATATTTGAAAGATATGATCTGTGTTACTTTATCTTTTTCCTACCAAATGATGAATTGTTTATATGTTTTTCTGATTGTTAATGTGAATAATGTGAATATGAATATGCCAATCAAGACATTTTTAAATGACTGCTGACAATTAGTAGTATATAGTAGGTATTACATAGAACTAACATATTTCTATAAAAATGAGCAGATGAATTATCATGATGCCAACAAGTCAATATATCAAAACAGTTTATTTAACTAGTGGCACATTGTTTAATAGGGTGTTTGCTATTTTGTTTGCTACAAATGAAAATGGAGTTTTCCTACCACAAAATTAAGGATACTTCTTCAAAAAAGCTATATGAATACCAAATATCAGTCAAATTCCAAATTAATATCAATGTTCTATTTTCAACATTAAGGTCTTTTATATAGGTAAGTTCATTGCCTGGCAGAGCCTGCTTTCTATTTTTAGTTACACAGCTTTCTAGCAGATAGATACCTATAATAATTTAATATAAATAACTCCTTGGCCTTCTTTCTTTAAACTGGAAAAACAGTGCAATAGTAAAAGAAGGATCATACTGATGTTTGGAATAGCAGTAAGAATTGGGAAGCAAAAATTAAGGTGAAATGATAGAAGTTGCTTCAACTGAGTCAACTGGAGAACAATTTGGAATTATGCCCCAAAGTCCATAAAACTGTTGTTGCATACCCTTTGTTTCAATAATACCACTACTCAGTCTATATTCCAAAGAGACAAAAGAGGGAAAATATATATAGGTACAAAACTATTTTTAGTAACTCTTTTTGGTATTGGCAAAAAAATAGTAATTGAGGGGAAGTCCATCAATTGGATAATGACTGCTTAACAATTTATGGTATATGAAAGTTATGTAGTAGGACTGTTGTATTAGAATGGGCAAACTTCAGAAAAGCCTGGAAAGACTTGTCTAAACTGATGCTGAGTGAAGGGAGAGGGACCAAAAGAACAGTGTACACATTAACAGTAACATTGTGAGATGACCAACTATGATAGATGGAGAGCTTCTTTCAGCATTTCAGTGTTCAAGGACAACCCTGAAATACCTGCTTTGGACAATACCATCCACATCCAGCTGGTGGTGGTGGGGTGGGTAGCAAACTATGTTCACTTTTTAAAACATATTTTATGTTGTTTCTTCCTTTTTTTTACCCATCCCCCCTTAGTTCTAAGTCTTCTTTCACAACATGACTGACATAGGAATATGTTAAACAGATTGTCCATGTACAATGTAAATCAGATTATTTGCTGCTATGGGGAGGGGAGCTGGAAAGGTGGGTGGTAGAAAAATATGGAATTTAAAAACTTGCAAAATGATGAATTTTTAAAACTATCTTTACATGTTATTGGAAAAAATAAGATAAAAGCTTCATCGAAAAAAAGAATTTCTTTTGATAAATGTTAAATAAAAAACTCACTGGTTGTTGTAATGGCAACATTGAACTTTGTGGAAATAAACATAAATGTAACATAAGACAAGGGTGCTACAAAAGGCTATTAAAAAAAGTGAAGTGGGATTCAGCATGTTCGGTTAGCAAATTTAATTCTCCTACTAGGTATTAAAGTAACCTGGGCAAGTCACTTGCATCCTAATCATTTTGTAAAATAAGTGTTTTTTAAAATTAATATATGATCTCTAAATCATACCTAAAATATCTTCCATTGTATATATTCTGTCATCTGTGAAATTATAGAAATTAAAGTAATAAGGAATTACTGAACATCTTTTAAGCATATTCATTTTTTACATGCACATATACATAACAAGATTTCATGTAGTATATTTTGCTCATATGAAGCATTTTTATTATGACTGAAGTATGCAACAGTAATTATCTTCCAATGTTGCATTTTTTATGGTTCAAGAAATGTTTAGAAATTATTGAGGAGCAATCAACAAAAGCTAGTTAATTGTATATGCTGAAAACATTTCTAAAGCTACTGCTGGTAACTTCATAACAATTAAATATTAAAAGAACCTGGGGGCAGCTAGGTGGCACAGTGGATAAAGCACTGGCCCTGGAGTCAGGAGGACTTGAGTTCAAATCCAGTCTCAGACACCTAATAATTATCTAGCTGTTTGATCTTGGGCAAGTCACTTAACCCCACTGCCTTGCAAAAAGAAAAAAAAGATCTTGGGAAATGAATAGATTGCTTAAAGTCATCTAGTTCAAACTTCACTTTAAAGATAAAGAAATAGAGACCCAGAATAGTTATGTGACTATTCCATGGTTCAGCAGGCAATAATCAGCAGATATAATATTTAATCTGAGTTCCTCTGACTAACAGTTTTGTCTTTTATTTTTTTATTTCCCACTGAATCATGCTTCCTCACCTCAATTTCTGTTCTCATTGATAGTAGTATAAAAACTCACAGTCTGGCTTTCTTCCCCATCCCTGCAGTCATCTTTTGTTACTTTAACATTCACACTGATATCCCTGATGGTATTGTAAATAACATGAAACAAAGGACTAATTAAGCATCAAAGTGTCTTCCAGTGCATAGAATACTGTCATGGACTTAGAAGTCACAGTAAAATGAATCAAATTCATTCTCTGCCATATTATTCTACTTTCATCTTTTTCTATTTTTGAATGCAAATGAATAGAGAGGAAATACAATGAATGAATGAATGAATGAACGAATGAATGGAAAATAAAACATTAATTTGGCCTTATGATGAGTTATACACTGTTCAAGGTGCTGGAGAAAGAAAAATAAATCACTGGAGCTCTATGAAAGAAAGAACAACTATAGGTTGAAAGACAATTGGGAGCATGGTGACAGAATATTAATAAGTTATCTGAGGTGACTGGTTGGAATGGGTTTAACATATTTATACTTATTAGTAAATTTCAAATAGTGATGACTCAAATGAACAGATTCCTTCCTGAGAGCACCCTCCATAGATATGCTACTATTGATGTTCATTGTGAATTATTCAAATATATGCATACATGGATAATCTTTATAAAGCTACATATATAGGATATGGGATATTGTGGGTATGCACTTAATATAACAGAATAACAATACTACATAGCATTCATATATCTTAACTTGTTCAGTCATTCCCAATTAATGGTCATTCCCTCAATTTCCAGTTCTTTGGGATGCAAAAGAGAGCTGCTATAATGAGTTTTGTACTTGCACGCATCCTCTCCAAAACTGATCATTTTTCTTTTTTGTCATTTTAGCTAATCTGATAGATGTGAGCTTGTACTTCAGAGTTGTTTTAATTTACATTTCTGTAATCAATAATAATTTGAAACATTTTTGACTATTCAGATATATGATTAATTATAGCTTTAATTTCATTTTCTGAAAACTGCCTACTCATGTTCTTTGATTGTTTATCAATTGAGTAATGACCAGTATTCTTATTAATTTGATGTAGTTCTGTCTATATTTTAGAAATGATTACTAAATCAGAAACATTAGCTGTTAAAATTCTTTCCCAGGATTTCTTTTTCTTCTTTTCTTATTTGCATTGGTTTTGTTTGTGTAAAAACTTTTTTAATAGTCAAAAGCATCAGTTTTGCAATTTATATTGTTCTCTGTCACAAAATTCTGCCCATTCCATATATTTAACAGAAAGACTCTTTATTGATCTTGTTATAGATTTATGGTATTACCATTTATACCTAAATTCTGTTCCCATATAGATCTTTTATTAATAGAGGGAGTGAGATATTGGTCAATACCTAGTTTCTGCCATATTATATTTAGACTTCCTATTAGTTTTTGTAAAATAATGAGTTCTTATCTCAAAATTTAATTTGTGAATTTACTAAATAATAGATTATTATAGTAATTTGCTATTGTTCCTTTTGTAACTAATATATTTCACTGATCCACTTCTCTATTTTAACCACTATCAGACAATTCTGATGATGACCACTTTAGACTACATTTCTTTGCATTTATTTCATGATTCATTAATATTCTTGTTCCTCCATTAATACTCTTGTTCCTCCAGATGAATATTTTTACTATTTTGTCTACCTTTGTAAAGTAATTTTTGGTAGTTTGTTTGGTATGGTATTGAATAAGTATTTTAATTTAGGTGGAATTGTCATTTTTATTATATTACCTCAGCCTATCCATGGACAATTGCTTTCCATCCTTTCTGTACCTCTGTACTGTTGAAGCACAGTATATTGTACTCCAGACTCTTACTTTTATTGTGTGTATCTCTCTGATTCAAATGTATTTATTGTAAGCAACATATTGTAGGATTTTGGTTTTTAATTCATCCTGTTATCTGTTTCCATTTTATGGGCGAGTTCAATTCCATCACATTCACAATATGATAACTAGCTCTGTATTTCTCTCCAACTTATATTACCCTGATTCATACTTTCCTCCTCTCCGCTCGCCATTACGCCAACATTCCTGTGCTCAAACTTTGTCTCCCAATGAGACTGGGATCCTCACAGTTAGCCTGCTGTACTACTGGTCTGCTGATGCAAAACCTGTTCTGGATTGTGCCTGAGAGCCTCATATTGATTTCTCAGCTCTCCCATATGCTCCCGGCTCTACCCTCATTATTACCAAGGTGAGACAAGACATTCATGATATCTCACAATGAGAACTTGTTTCACTTTGATTTTTTTTCTGTAGATTCTGATGCTTTAGGGACTGAAAGCTTTATAGGCTTCATTTAAAGTTCTTTTGGGAAAGGCTCTGGTAGTTTCCTAGCTTTGCATCATCTTCTTGGCTCCACCTCTTAAAACCTTCTCCACAGTTACTTCAAATAAAATTTGTCTTTCTGTTGCTTGAGGCTGGACTTTGATGGCAAAATATAAAAATGTTGGTGATTAAAATGGGTTTATGTTAAATCTTACAGCTTTTCTGAATGTTTTAATTATTTCACTATTTCTAGTTGATTCTGTAGAATTCCTTCAACAAATGATCATATTGTCTACTAGTGACAGTTTTTCTTCATTACTTTTCTCATTTCTTCAATTACTAAAACTAGTACCACTGTATTGCAATATATAATATTAGTAGTAAGATTGGCTATCCTAGTTTGATCTTTGATCTTAATATGGAGGAATTCTAGCCAATGCCCAGTACAGATGATTTCTGATTGTTTTGAATAGATACAACGTAATATTTTAAGGAATGCTCCAATTCTGACTTTGCTTCTTAGAATGTTTAGAAAGCTCCTTTAACTCCTATGCTGTCTGGTTTTTTAAAAGTAATGAATAATATATTTTTGTCAAAAAATTTTTCTGCACATTGAGATAATCATAAAAATTCAGTTATTTTAGTCTATTATGATCTATTATGTTTATGGTTTTCCTAATTTTGAACCAATCCTGAATTCTGTTTATAAATCTCACCTGCCTCATAGTTCATAATCTTTGGGATATATTGCTATAATCTCTTTATTAGTATATTGTTTAAAATTTTTGCACATGTTCATTTGCAAAATTGTTCACATTTTCCTTTTTTTCCTCATTCCCCTTTTAGCTATCAGCACCATATTTGTGCTATTAAAGGAATTTGGTAGGGACTTTTCTTTTCCTATTTTCCCAAATATTTTATTTAGTATGGAGATCAATTATTCTTTAAATATTTGATAGAATCCAATTGTGAATCCCTCTGCACCCTGGGGACTCTTTTTTAGGGAGTTCACCGGTGGCCTAGTAACATTTTTTTTCTAATATAATACATCTTTTTTTTGGATACTGTTAAGTCAATTTTCTTTCATTTTATTTGGCAAACTAATGAAGGTTTATTCATTTTATTATTTTTTCTCATACCAGATACTAATTTTTTTCATTAATTTATTGGTTTTCATTTTTAAAATATTATTCATATCTTTTTTGATTTTTAAGATTTTCAAAGTATTATTTAACTAGGAATTTGAATTTGTTCTTGTTCTGCCCAATTCGTTGATATGGTCTTTCTCTATTTTATTGTCATAAAACTACTGAGGTATAAATTTCCCCCTAAGTTCTGCTTTGGCTACATTCCATAAATTTTGGGACTTTTTTTCATTGCTGCCATGCTTTTTATTGTTCTTATGAAAGTTATTCTAATTTTTCAATTACATTTAATCATAGTTTTCAACATTCATCTTTGAGTAAGGTTTTGAGTTACACATTTTCCTACCTCCCTTCTTTACCCCCTCCCCTTGACAGAGAGTAATCTAATATAGGTTAAACACAGGTTCATGTGGTGAGGAGAGGCAGAGGAGGCAGAGCTGTGCCTCTCCTTAGATTGTGAGATCCCTCACAAACTGAGTTGAGTGCACATAAGCATATGCTTATGCTAACTCTATTAGACTAGAAGCCTTCTTTGCAATTATTTTAAATAGAATTTGTCCTTATAGAATGTTGTGATATATTACTGTGATGGATTATTATTGTTCTGTAAGAAATCATGAGTGACAGAACTTTAGTAAAACCCTTGAAGGATTTGTGTAAACTGAGACTGAGTGAAGTAAGCAGAACCAGGAGAACATTGTACACATTAATAGCAGCATTGTGAGATGATCAATTAAGATAAATGCAGTTACTCTCAGCAGTTCAATGATTAAGGACAATTCTGAGACATCTGTTTTGGAAAATATCATCTACACCTAGAAGAAAAACATCTGAAGTCAGCATACATAGCAAAACATATCATGTCTACTTTCTTTTAGGTCCAGCTTCTTTTATTTTTTCTTTCTTTTTCATGATTTCTCCCTTCTTAGTTCTAATTCTTCTTTTACACCATGACTGATATGGAACTTTGTTAGACACTATTGCCCATGTAAAATCTATTTGAGGTTGTTTACTGTCAAGGAGTGGTAGGAGGGAAGGGAGGATGGTAGAAAAACATGGAACTCAAAAGCTTGCAAAAGGATGAATGTAGAAACTACCTTTGTGGTGATTGGAAAAGATAAATAATATTAAAAAAGGTGTGGTCACTTCTCTCCTGCCCTGTGTTCTGGTCTTTATACAGGAAAGAACCTTTATCCTTTCTAGTCATAAATGCCAGAAATCTTCTTGACATTTGAATTGCGATTCATTCCCCTTTTCTTTTGCATTTGGGATTGCTAGTGCTCATTTCCTGACTTGGAATTGAGACCAGGGTCTCTCTATTGGGTCTCTTCCTTGTGAACAGTCACAACTTTTCTAGCCTGTGAGCAAAGTCTTTGTTTTCCTGTAGTCACAAGTGGTATTGTTTCTTTTGGCCCTAGTACTGTAATCAAGTTCCTTGCATTCCTGTGGTCCCAGGCACTAGTGCCCCTATATGCCTTAGAAAGGAGATCTAGGGGCTTCCTTATTATCAACCAGAAGAATTCATCTCCAACTTGGAACTGTTATCAAGAAACTTGTTATCCTGTAGCAAGTGCCAATGTTTCTTTTTAATTTGGAACTGTGTTTGGACAATGCTGCAGGGTCTTTACCCCATAGCAATCAAAGGATCCCTTGTCATTTCTTTCTTCCTTCCTTACTATTTTGACCTGAGACTTCCAAAAACTGTTGATTACAATGAGTTATATCCAAGGTCTGCTGTTAAGAGTGAATATACATTCTATACTAAATATGACTATGACTAGGCAAACCTTTCTTACCTTTCTCTTAGTTGTCTTAGACTGGAACATTTTATTCTACCTCTTGTTACTTCTATCACTACAGATTTAGATTTGAGGCATTATTGTAAAGTTATTTGTGAAGGGAAATTTAGGATAGTTCAAGGAGTTCCTGTTCCTATTCTACATCTTGGCATCATTTAACCAAAATCTGTATTAATATGCAATTAAGAGAAAAGGAGACTTTTCAGGACTTTTAAAATTGAATTTTATTCAGTACACATGAGCTTCTGGAGAACAGAGGATGTTCTTCTTAGGTTTGGTGTTCTTGAGGCATTGAATAATAACTGAATAGTTATTCCATGGGTCTGGAGACTAGGTTGCCTAAGAATATTTTCTCCTTGCTAATTTAAATTCCTGTTGCATTGGAACAGAGTTGTTTCATATAGGAAAGAATAAAGAGAATGATAGTAAAACTATCCTTAGAATTGTTAAGGTTTACAAATAATTTTACATAGAATTCTGTATAAAATTTAATGTGTTTAAAAACTTGTTAAGTAAAATTTATAATTATTTGCCTCATTTTGCTTATAAGAACATTGAACCTTAGGAAGTCTATAATGTTTGCGTTGGCAAACCAACATGTAAATGTCAAAATTATGGGGGAGGGTTTAAACTAAATTACCTCCATTCAAAGTCTAGTAAAGAGTATAAATTTGCACATACATGTGTGTGCGCACACACACAAATACAAGCAAGGAGATGAGGAAGTTAATGGATGGTTCTATATGTCAATTTTAACTACGGTTTTCTCCAAAGTTGTTCTTTCTGAGACACAATAATGTCTTTAAAATGTCAAAATAGAGCTAAAAGAGAACTAGTAGAATTCTCTCTTTCCATGATTATTTTTTGCAAAAAAGGTTAGAGATTACTGTGGTATAATTGTACTTATCAGCAGAATTCAAATAAGATGACTTTTTCAGATTATTTCTAATTTATACATATATGAAAGATCTGTATAATCAATCTATTGTGGTCTGGTTGTTTGACCTTGGGTTTCACCTTTTGGACCCAGATTCTTCATCTACAAAATAAGTGGACTATCTTCATGATTTCTATGACCTGAAAATCTCTTAATCTTTAGCATCAAAACAAATCTCTTTGTATTCATTTCTACAAAATAGTATTATTATTTCCTTTTTTTCAAGCACAGAATCACAGAATGTCAGAATTCTGAGAGACCTCCAAGTTTACCTTGTCCAAACATGTCAGAATAAGAATCAAATCTGTAATAAACTGGACAAGCAATCAGATTTCTTTTTCCAATTTTTAAAGACTTGATGGTGTGTGAGGGGAAGGGTAGTGATTTCTAATGTACAACAATGAACTTGGAAATGGCTCTATCACAGTTATTTTCAGATAATGTGTCACATCCCACAATGGTTTTGCCATGAAATTTTGCTTTCATATATCCATGAATAAACTTCATAAATTACAAACTTCCTACTTTGGCTTTCCCAAAAATGTAATTCTTTTTTACCTTTACCTTAATATTATGAAACACTGGAGCTCAAACAATTCAAAATGAATTTTACTGCTTGGTTTCTGGCCTTGGTGTAGGGAAGGCCAAAGTAACATCTATACACACAGAACAAAAACAAAAACAAAAACAAAAACAAAAACAAAAACAAAAACAAAAACAAAAACAAATGTTCTTTGTTACTCATTTACTTTGAGAAGTGAAGAAAAATTTTAAAAAGGAAGAGGTAGAATGGGAATGGAGAAAGAGTTGGGAAAGAATATGAAGGCTCTGGTAATAGGTCTGGAAACCAGATTCCCTAGAAATCTTTTCTTGTTATGAACTTAAACTTCCTTTATCATGAGAAAATTAAATTGAAGAAACAATACTTAAATGAATAGGAATTATTTTAACCTGGATTCCAAAATTTTCTCTTTCTGATTATTACCCTTTATAAATTATCATATTACATTTTTAAAATTTTCATTTCAAAATTCCTTAAATGGTCATTGATTCCTGATTCTCCAGCATAGTATCACACAAAGATATTTTTTTTAAGTAGAAGTATTGAGAATTTGGGTGAAACTCTAAAACAAAAAAATCATTAATCCATGAAAATTAGTCAGATGTGAAATAAAAGCCCTGAAATATAAAAGTGACAGTGAAGCACTTGTCTTGGAGAAATAGTAATTGGCCATAGTTAGCAAACTTATAATCCAATCTAAGTTTCATTTTTCATGCATAAGTTTAATCATTTTGCAAAAGAAGATAATATTTTCCTCTTCTATCTCATATTTTTAAACTAATCTTAGATTTTCACACACTTTATAATTTCCTTCATTGAATCATGTATCTCTAAACTAACAGTTCAATATGTTCACCATGACTGTGTATATGATTTAATCTTCTTGATATTCTTTTTTGCAATTAGACCACTCAAAATGAATACTATGAACACTGTGAAAAAACTGAAAACACATTGCCAATTTTTATGCAGAGATCAAAGTTTCTGTTTTTACTTAAGGAACTCTGCCAAAATGAACATTTTCAACTGTCAAAAAATTTTTAAGATGAAGAAATTTTAATTTTTGTGCCAGTGCATGCTGATGTGAGATAGGTTAATACCTCTCACGTTTTTGTAGATTTATTTTACACTGCTGTGAGTTAATGATTGCTGACTAGAGACTTCTAATGTGTTTTGTTTTGTTTTGGTTTTCCCATTGAATCCTATCAAAGTGAACTCATTTTATTGCTGATGACCAATTTCCTTCGTCTAAAACTGGAAAAAGTCAAATCTAAACTGTCTTTTTAACTGAGTGTGTTTTGAATCCAGAATAAAAATAGTAATAATTATTAGAGTGTTAAAATTATTAAAGAGTGTTAAAAATGTTCATTTTACCTTCAGACTCAAACTATGACAGATATTTCAAGTCCGGTCTCAGGTATTTCTTTACTATTTTTTGTGCACCTTTTTTGTCCCTAATCATATTCCACCCTAGATTTTCAGAAACTGGCTCAGTTCTTTCACAGGAGTGGAATCCTTAGAATCCCAGAGGCTTACAAAAGCATTAATGATTGCAGTGCTTAGTTAAAGACAGCAGAGAACAAAGACATCATTTTAACAAAATTACACTGGTAGCTCTGCTTCTAAGTGAATATTTTCCTTTAATACCCCACAAAAATTCTGTTGCAACAGCATAGTAGATAGAATTATTTTAAGATGCTCAGGGACAGCAGAGGTTCATTTTGGTTATCAAAGAGCTAACTCTTTGTTATTATGATGGACTTCTGCCTTTTTTTCCCTTTTCCTTGAAGAATCTTCCTGGAGGTTCCCTATCTGGTTAGCAGAATACAGGTACACAGATGACTTTTTATAAATTCAAGATCTGGTACAGGAGAGGAGGAGACTGTTCTCAGGAATGAGGCAAGAAATGTTACAATACTATAATTTCTCACCATACACACAGGCATCACAGAAAGGCACAAGATTTAACTATTTCTTGTCTGCTTAGTCTTTACATAACAACATAAACTCCTAAGAAAGCTGTGATTTAAAGGACTTTACATAAGGGTGTAATGAAATGTCCATAGCAACAAAGCATAGGAAAAGGGAAAGAAGTATTCTATTTTCCAGAAACTTTCTAATCTTTTTAGCCTTTGTGCACAAATAATATATTTCTATATTGCATTACTCTATATAATTGTCATTGAAATACTGGCTGGGGAAACAATCTCAAGTTCTTAAGTTTAATGATTTTCTTTTTACAAGGGGCAGCTAGGTTCAGTAGATAAAGTGTCTAGCCTGGAATCAGGAAAAATTGAGGTCAAATATGTCCTAAGATAGTTGCTAGCTGTGGGACCTTGGGTAAGTCATTTAACCCTGTTTGCCTCAATTCCCATGTATGTTAAATGAATTGGAGAAGAAAATGCCAAACAACCTTAGTACTATTGCTAAGATGCCAAATGGAGTCACAAAGAGTTAGACATGATTGAAATGAGTAAAGAATAATAATATCCAGTCTATCCTCTTTCATTTTTTTCATTATTTTCCATTATATTCTTAACTTTTTATTGTTCCAGATGAAATTTTTATTTTTTTCAGGGTTCTCTAAAATGAATTTCTACACTTAATTGGTGTGGTATGGGAAAAGGATGTTTATTTAAGTAGAAATGTCATTTTTATTGAATAATTCAAATTACATACGAGCATTTAATAATTTTTCAGTTGTTGAGATTTGACTTTACTTGAGTGAAAAGTCTTTTAGGATTGTATTAATATAGTTTCATGAGTTGTCTGGACAGGCAGATTCCCATGTATTTCATAATGTCTACAGTTATTTTAAAGGGAATTTCTCTTTCTATCCCTTATTGTTTAATTTTATTGATTAAATCTTGAAGTGCTGAATATTGGTGATGAGTTTTGTTGAAGTTGTTAATTATTTCAACCTAGTCTTTTAGTTGATTCTTTAGGATTCTCCAAATATGCCATCATATCTTCTGTAGAGTGA